>NC_048578.1:37943271-37955771 GCF_013265735.2 Oncorhynchus mykiss
ATATGAGGGATAACACTCTCACACAAAAGCTGAGCTGACATGCCACACCCTCCATTACAGTAATTACTGTGTGGAACAGTACACAGTAAATCCATCAGAAGGTGGAATTGATATATGGGACATTTACTAAGGCTGGGTATTTGCCAGGGAGGCGAAGATATGATATTATCACGATACCTAGTTGGCGTTCCGATATGTATTACGATTCGCACGATTCTCACAATTCTATATCGATTGTGATTAAATACAGGGATTTTACTGTGATTCGATTCAGGGATTTTACTGTGATTCGATTCAGGGATTTTACTGTGATTCGATACAGGGATTTTACTGTGATTCGATTCAGGGATTTTACTGTGATTCGATACAGGGATTTTACTGTGATTCGATACAGGGATTTTACTGTGATTCGATTCAGGGATTTTACTGTGATTCGATACAGGGATTTTACTGTGATTCGATACAGGGATTTTACTGTGATTCGATTCAGGGATTTTACTGTGATTCGATACAGGGATTTTACTGTGATTCGATACAGGGATTTTACTGTGATTCGATACAGGGATTTTACTGTGATTCGATACAGGGATTTTACTGTGATTCGATTCAGGGATTTTACTGTGATTCGATGCAGGGATTTTATTGTGATTCGATACAGGGATTTTACTGTGATTCGATTCAGGGATTTTACTGTGATTCGATTCAGGGATTTTACTGTGATTCGATACAGAGATTTTACTGTGATTCGATACAGGGATTTTACTGTGATTCGATACAGGGATTTTACTGTGATTCGATACAGGGATTTTACTGTGATTCGATTCAGGGATTTTACTGTGATTCGATTCAGGGATTTTACTGTGATTCGATGCAGGGATTTTATTGTGATTCGATACAGGGATTTTACTGTGATTCGATACAGGGATTTTACTGTGATTCGATACAGGGATTTTACTGTGATTCGATACAGGGATTTTACTGTGATTCGATACAGGGATTTTACTGTAATTCGATACAGGGATTTTACTGTGATTCGATACATGGATTTTACTGTAATTCGATTCAGGGATTTTACTGTGATTCGATTCAGGGATTTTACTGTGATTCGATACAGGGATTTTACTGTGATTCGATTCAGGGATTTTACTGTGATTCGATTCAGGGATTTTACTGTGATTCGATGGTCCAAACATATTGCTCACCACATGTCTGCTGCGGAGGGACAAGACAGCTGTGACAAAGCAAGTTCTGATCAGTCATGGAAATGAAAGGTGAACAGGACAGGTGAACTGTAGGACAGAACTCTAAGGGGAAGATGACAGACAGGTGAACTGTAGGACAGGTGAACTGTAGGACAGGACTGTAAGGGGAAGATGACAGACAGGTGAACTGTAGGACAGGGGAACTGTAGGACAGGACTGTAAGGGGAAGATGACAGACAGGTGAACTGTAGGACAGGTGAACTGTAGGACAGGACTGTAAGGGAAAGATGACAGACAGGTGAACTGCAGGACAGGGATAGATGACAGACAGGTGAACTGTAGGACAGGACTGTAAGGGGAAGATGACAGACAGGTGAACTGTAGGACAGGTGAACTGTAGGACAGGACTGTAAGGGGAAGATGACAGACAGGTGAACTGTAGGACAGGTGAACTGTAGGACAGGACAACTGTAGGACAGGACTGTAAGGGGAGGTGACAGACGGGTGAACTGCAGGACAGGGGAAGGTGACAGATAGGTGAACTGTAGGACAGGAATGTAAGGGGAAGATGACAGACAGGTGAACTGTAGGACAGGTGACTGTAGGACAGGACTGTAAGGGGAAGATGACAGACAGGTGAACTGTAGGACAGGTGAACTGTAGGACAGGACTCTAAGGGAAAGATGACAAACAGGTGAACTGTAGGATAGGACTGTAAGGGGAAGATGACAGACAGGTGAACTGTAGGACAGGTGAACTGTAGGACAGGACTGTAAGGGGAAGATGACAGATAGGTGAACTGTAGGACAGGGGAACTGTAGGACAGGACTGTAAGGGGAAGATGACAGACAGGTGAACTGTAGGACAGGTGAACTGTAGGACAGGACTCTAAGGGAAAGATGACAAACAGGTGAACTGTAGGATAGGACTGTAAGGGGAAGATGACAGACAGGTGAACTGTAGGACAGGTGAACTGTAGGACAGGACTGTAAGGGGAGGTGACAGACAGGTGAACTGTAGGATAGGACTGTAAGGGGAAGATGACAGACAGGTGAACTGTAGGACAGTTGAACTGTAGGACAGGACTGTAAGGGGAAGATGACAGACAGGTGAACTGTAGGACAGGTGAACTGTAGGACAGGACTGTAAGGGGAGGTGACAGACAGGTGAACTGCAGGACAGGACTGTAAGGGGAAGGTGACAGACAGATGAACTGTAGGACAGGGTTAGGTGACAGACAGGTGAACTGTAGGACAGGACTGTAAGGGGGAGGTGACAGACAGGTGAACTGTAGGACAGGACTGTAAGGGGACGATGACAGACAGGTGAAATGTAGGACAGGACTATAAGGGGACGATGACAGACAGGTGAACTGTAGGACAGGACTATAAGGGGAAGATGACAGACAGGTGAACTACAGGACAGGGGGAGATGACAGACAGGTGAACTGTAGGACAGGACTGTAAGGGGAGGTGACAGACAGGTGAACTGTAGGACAGCGGGAGGTGACAGACAGGTGAACTGTAGGACAGGGGAGGGTGACAGACAGGTGAACTGTAGGACAGGGGGAGGTGACAGACAGGTGAACTGTAGGACAGGACTGTAAGGGGAAGGTGACAGACAGGTGAACTGTAGGACAGGACTGTAAGGGGAAGATAACAGACAGGTGAACTGTAGGACAGGTGAACTGTAGGACAGGACTGTAAGGGGAAGGTGACAGACAGGTGAACTGTAGGACAGGACTGTAAGGGGAAGGTGACAGACAGGTGAACTGTAGGACAGGTGAACTGTAGGACAGGACTGTAAGGGGAAGGTGACAGACAGGTGAACTGTAGGACAGGTGAACTGTAGGACAGGACTGTAAGGGGAAGATGACAGACAGGTGAACTGTAGGACAGGTGTCCTGTAGGACAGGACTGTAAGGGGAAGATGACAGACAGGTGAACTGTAGGACAGGGCTGTATATTCATCATAGGGTGGAGGCGGACAGGAAATATGTGACTACACTCCCATGCAGCCTGAGGGGACAGACGCTGTAAATTATATCCTTAGATCTTTATTAGTTTTATGTTGTATTTTATTTCATCTTTATTTAACTGGGTTGCGCCCGACTAGCTCCACCCTCCCTTTCCCCGTTAGGCAAGGCCGCGTGACGCACCTGTGGGCAGGTGCTTCGGCTGCGTACAAAGGGGATCGCGGATTGCCGGTGATGGGGTTAGGGTGTGATGGGGTCAGGATGTGATGGGGTCAGGGAGTGATGGGGTCAGGGGGTGATGGGGTCAGGGTGTGATGGGGTCATGGAGTGATGGGGTCAGGGAGTGATGGGGTCAGAGGGCGATGGGGTCAGGGAGGGGGTGATGGGGTCAGGAGGCGATGGGATCAGGGGGTGATGGGGTCAGGGGGCGATGGGGTCAGGCGGCGATGTGGTCAGGGTGTGATGGAGTCAGGAGGTGATGGGGTCAGGGTGTGATGGAGTCATGGGGCGATGGGGTCAGGGTGTGATGGGGTCAGGTGGTGATGGGGTCAGGGGGCGATGGAGTCAGGAGGTGATGGGGTCAGGGTGCGATGGAGTCAGGAGGTGATGGGTCAGGGGGTGATGGGGCCAGGGTGTGATGGAGTCAGGGGGCGATGGGGTCAGGGTGTGATGGGGTCAGGTGGTGATGGGGTCAGGGGGCGATGGAGTCAGGAGGGGATGGGGTCAGGGTGCGATGGAGTCAGGAGGTGATGGGTCAGGGGGCGATGGGGCCAGGGTGTGATGGGGCCAGGGTGTGATGGGGTCAGGAGGTGATGGGGTCAGGGTGTGATGGGGTCAGAGGACGATGGGGTCAGAGTGTGATGGGGCCAGGGGGTGATGGGGTCAGGGGGCGATGGGGTCAGGAGGGGATGGGGTCAGGGGGCGATGGAATCAGGGTGTGATGGGGTCAGGGTGTGATGGGGCCAGCGTGCGATGGGGCCAGGGTGTGATGGGGCCAGGGTGTGATGGGGTCAGGGTGCGATGGAGTCAGGGGACGATGTAGTCTGAGTTGGGAAGCGAGATATTCCTAAACTTCAAAATCCACAATTACACCTTAACTCACATCCAAAACCTAATGTCAGTACCCAGAACCAAATCTCCCGCATGTTGAGACTTTCCACAACCACAACTGGTGGATTTGCTGGTAGTTCTGAGTAATAAGCCCAAACACGAGGTTTGTACGGTTCAGTTCAGGATTCGAGGGATATAATAAGACACGTTGATGTTTGTGGAATTCATCCAAGCAGCATGACTGTGGATTTATTTGGTAGTTGTGAATGTTGGAATTAGGGACACAAAACAGATGTTGTGGAGTTCAGAGTTTAAGGTTATTTTTATGTTCTGCTTAAATCGTCTGGATTGTGAAATTACAAATCAGGAGAAACACAGAGGTTATAGAGTTCAGGTCTTGAGGGATATACATTGAGACGTTTTGATGTTGTTTTCTGCTGTGCCAGACTTTCTCTAAAGCTTTCCCAAAGATTTCAATATAAAGGTTCAAAGGTTCAAATCAAATCAAATCAAATGTTATTTGTCACAGGTGTAGACCTTACCGTGAAACGCTTACTTACAAGCCCTTAACAATTGATCAACGTATACACTATATATTCAAAAGTATGTGGACCCCTCTTTAAATGAGTGGCTTCGGTGTATACAATCGAGCGCAATAGCCCTGCAATCTCCATAGACAAACAATGGCAGTAGAATGGCTTCACTGAATAGCTCAGTGAATTTCAACATGGTACCGTCATAGGATGCCACCTTCACAACAACACATTTCTGCCCTGCTACAACTGTAAGTACTGTTATTGTGAAGTGGAAACACGTCTAGGAGCAACAACGGCTCAGCCGCAAAGTGGTAGGCCACACAAGCTCACAGAACAGAGTGCGAAGTGCGTAACAATCGTCTGTCCTCAGTTGTAACACTCACTACCGAGTTCTAAACTGCATCTGGAAAGCAACTTCAGCACAAGAACTGTACGTCTGGAGCTTAAAAAAAAATGGTTTTCCATGGCCGAGCAGCCGCACACAATCCTAAGATCTCCCTATACGTAATGCCAAGCGTCGGCTGGAGTGGTGTAAAGCTCGCCGCGACTGAACTATAGTAGTAGTGGAAATGCATTCTCTTGAGTGATGAATCATGTTTCACCATCTGGTAGTCCAACGAACGAATCTGGGTTTGGCGGATGCCAGGAGAACACTACCTGCCCCCAATGCATAGTGCCAGCTGTAAAGTTTGGTGGAGGAGGAATAATGGTCTGTGGCTGTTTTTCATGGTTTGGGCCCCTTAGTTCCAGTGAAGGGAAATCTTAACGCTACAGCAAACAATGACATTCTAGATGATTCTGTGCTTACATCTTTGTTGCAACAGTTTGGGGAAGGACCTTTCCTGTTTCAGCATGACAATGTCCCGGTGCACAAAGCTAGGTCCATACAGAAATGGCTTATCAAGATCAGTGTGGGAGAACTTGACTGGCCTGCACAGAGCCCTGACCTCAACCCCATCGAACACCTTTGGGATGAATTGGAAAGTGATCTGCGAGCCAGGCCTGATATGCCAAACATCAGACGCCCGACCTCATTAATGCTCTTGTGGCTGAATGGAAGCAAGTCCCCCACAGCAATGTTCCAACATCTAGTGGAAAGCCTTCCCATAAGAGTGGAGGCTGTTATAGCAGTAATGTTCCAACATCTAGTGGAAAGCCTTCCCAGAGGAGCTGAGACTGTTTTAGCAGCAATTTTCCAACATCTCCTTCCCAGAGGAGCTGAGGCTGTTATAGCAGCAATGTTAAAACATCTCCTTCCCAGAGGAGCTGAGGCTGTTATAGCAGCAATGTTCCAACATCTCCTTCCCAGAGGAGCTGAGGCTGTTTTAGCAGTAAAGGGCAGTAAAGGAACCAACTCCATATTAATGCTCATCGTTTTTGGAATGAGATGTTCTTTTGGTCATGTAGTGTATATCTGTCCTCCCTCCTTAAAACACATCAATAGGAATCAAAGAGAGCTCTTGTCATTACACGTGTCCCTAATGCCACCCCGTACACTGCCCTACTATGGGCCCTTGTCAAAAGTAGTGCAAGTAGTGCACTATATAGGGAATAGGGTGCAATTTGTTAAGCAGCCATTGTGTTCTAAACAATAAAACCTTTCTTCCTCTTCTCACATCGGCCTCAGTGCCGACACATCAGGTACCCGCTGGGCAGAACATTTTGTTTGAACGTTGAGCATTGGGTAATATTTGGTAGATACGTTGATCAATGACAATAATCGTACATTTGAATTCCATAAAGTGAGTGCGGAAGAGGTGATTTTTGTTGTTGTTGTTGTTGTTGTTGTTGTTGTTGTTGTTGTTGTTGTTGTTGTTGTTGTCTATCAACAATGACAAGCCAACGCGGTCTGACAACCTGGATGGAAAATGACTGACGATAATAGGGGACGATATTACCACTCCTATTTACCATATCTTCAATTTAAGCCTACTAGAGAGTGTGTTCCCTCGGGCCTGGAGGGAAGTTAAAGTCATTCCACTACCCAAGAATAGTAAAGCCCCCTTTACTGGCTCAAATAGTCGACCAATCAGCCTGTTACCAACCCGTAGTTAACTTTTGAAAGAAACTGTGTTTGACCAGATAACAATGCTGTTTTACTGTAAACAAATTGACAACAGACTTTCAGCTTATAGGGAAGGACATTCAACAAGCACAGCACTTACACAAATGACTGATGATCGGCTGAGAGAAATTTATGATAAAAATTATTGCAGGGGCTGTTTTGTTAGACTTCACTGTGGCTTTTGACATTATCGATCATAGTCTGCTGCTGAAAAAACGTATGTGTCATGGCTTCACCTCCCCTCCTTCCTTGTTGATAAAGAGTTACCTGTCTACAGGAAAAAGAGGAACGAGCACGCCCCCATTCTCATCAACGGGGCTGCAGTGGAGCAGGTTGAGAGCTTCAAGTTCCTTGGTGTCCACATCACCAGCAAACTAACATGGTCCAAGCACACCAAGACAGTCGTGAAGAGGGCACGACAAAACCTATTCCCCCTCAGGAGAATGAAAAGATTTGGCCAGCTGTATATAGTCTCCACATTGACTCTGTACCGGTACCCCCCGGTATTTAGCCTCCACATTTACTCTGTACCGGTACCCCCCTGTATATAGCCTCCACATTGACTCTGTACCGGTACCCCCTGTATTTAGCCTCCACATTGACTCTGTACCGGTACCCCCTGTATATTCCCTCCACATTGACTCTGTACCAGTACCCCCTGTATATAGCCTCCACATTGACTCTGTACCGGTACCCCCTGTATATTCCGTCCACATTGACTCTGTACCGGTACCCCCCGGTATTTAGCCTCCACATTTACTCTGTACCGGTACCCCCCTGTATATAGCCTCCACATTGACTCTGTACCGGTACCCCCCTGTATATAGCCTCCACATTGACTCTGTACCGGTACCCCCTGTATATTCCCTCCACATTGACTCTGTACCAGTACCACCTGTATATAGCTTCCACATTGACTCTGTACCGTTACCCCCTTTATATAGCCTCCACATTGACTCTGTACCGTTACCCCCTTTATATAGCCTCCACATTGACTCTGTACCAGTACACCCTGTATAAAGCCTCCACATTGACTCTGTACCAGTACACCCTGTATATAGCCTCCACATTGACTCTGTACCGTTACCCCCTTTATATAGCCTCCACATTGACTCTGTACCGGTACCCCCTGTATATAGTCTTGCTATTGTTAATTTACTGCTGCTCTTTAATTACTTGTTACTTGTATTTCTTATTCTTATTCTTATTTTTTTTAAACTATATTGTTGGAAAAGGACTTGTAAGTAAGCATTTCACTGTAAGGTCTACCTACACCTGTTGCATTCGGAGCATGTGACTAATACAATATGATTTGATTTGATACTCATTATACACAAACGTACACATTGATTTTGTGTTGTAGATATGTGGTAGTGGAGTAGGGCCCTGAGAGCACGCACGATAGTGTGTTGTGAATTCTGTAATGAATGTATTGTCAGGTTTAAAAAAATGTATAAATGCCTTAATTTTGCCAGACCCCAGGAAGACTAGTTACTACCTTGGCAGGAACTAATGGGGATCCATAACAAACCCCAGGAAGACTAGTTACTACCTTGGCAGGAACTAATGGGGATCCATAACAAACCCCAGGAAGAGTAGCTGCTGCCTTGGCAGGAACTAATGGGGATCCATAATAAACCTCAGGAAGACTAGTTACTACCTTGGCAGGAACTAATGGGGATCCATAACAAACCCCAGGAAGAGTAGCTGCTGCCTTGGCAGGAACTAATGGGGATCCATAACAAACCCCAGGAAGACTAGTTACTACCTTGGCAGGAACTAATGGGGATCCATAACAAACCCCAGGAAGAGTAGCTGCTGCCTTGGCAGGAACTAATGGGGATCCATAATAAACCTCAGGAAGACTAGTTACTACCTTGGCAGGAACTAATGGGGATCCATAACAAACCCCAGGAAGAGTAGCTGCTGCCTTGGCAGGAACTAATGGGGATCCATAATAAACCTCAGGAAGAGTAGTTAATGCTTTGGCAGGAACTAATGGGGATCCTTAATAAACCCCAGGAAGAGTAGCTGCTGCCTTGGCAGGAACTAATGGGGATCCTTAATAAACCCCAGGAAGAGTAGCTGCTGCCTTTGCAGAAACTAATGGGGATCCTTAATAAACCCCAGGAAGAGTAGCTGCTGCCTTGGCAGGAACTAATGGGGATCCATAATGAACCCCAGGAAGAGTAGCTGCTGCCTTGGCAGAAACTAATGGGGATCCATAATAAACCCCAGGAAGAGTAGCTGCTGCCTTGGCAGGAACTAATGGGGATCCATAATAAACCCCAGGAAGAGTAGCTGCTGCCTTGGCAGGATCTAATGGGGATCCATAATAACCCTCAGGAAGAGTAGCTGCTGCCTTTGCAGAAACTAATGGGGTTCCTTAATAAACCCCAGGACGCGTAGCTGCTGCCTTGGCAGAAACTAATGGGGATCCTTAATAAACCCCAGGAAGAGTATCTGCTTCCTTGGCAGGAACTAATGGGGATCCTTAATAAACCCCAGGAAGAGTAACTGCTGCCTTGGCAGGAACTAATGGGGATCCTTAATAAACCCCAGGAAGAGTAACTGCTGCCTTGGCAGGAACTAATGGGGATCCTTAATAAACCCCAGGAAGAGTAGGTCATGCCTTGGCAGGAACTAATGGGGATCCCTAATAAACCCCAGGAAGAGTAGCTGCTGCCTTGGCAGGAACTAATGGGGATCCTTCATAAACCCCAGGAAGAGTAGCTGCTGCCTTGGCAGAAACGAATGGGGATCCATAATAAACCCCAGGAAGAGTAGCTGCTGCCTTGGCAGGAACTAATGGGGATCCTTCATAAACCCCAGGAAGAGTAGCTGCTGCCTTGGCAGAAACTAATGGGGATCCATAATAAATACCAATACAAAATACAAATAAAGTGTGTGTGTGTGTGTGTGTGTGTGTTTGGGGTTGTAGGGGGTGATCAACAACAACACTGTTCTTTGTGTCTGTGTGACTAAGCTCTTGACTATCACGTTGAAGAGCACAACAAGGCGAACCCCCATCGCAATGGGGACAGACAAGTCTGAACAGGGATGGGACACACAGACACAGGTTTATCATGACAGACAGACAGACAGTCCCAGGGTGTTGTAATAAATTTGGTTGAGAAACCTGACCCTCCTTGTCTAATGTAATCCTTTATAGACTGAGACATGACCCTCCTTGTCTAATGTAATCCTTTATAGACTGAGACATGACCCTCCTTGTCTAATGTAATCCTTTATAGACTGAGACATGACCCTCCTTGTCTAATGTAATCCTTTATAGACTGAGACATGACCCTCCTTGTCTAATGTAATCCTTTATAGACTGAGACATGACCCTCCTTGTCTAATGTAATCCTTTATAGACTGAGACATGACCCTCCTTGTCTAATGTAATCCTTTATAGACTGAGACATGACCCTCCTTGTCTAATGTAATCCTTTATAGACTGAGACATGACCCTCCTTGTCTAATGTAATCCTTTATAGACTGAGACATGACCCTCCTTGTCTAATGTAATCCTTTATAGACTGAGACATGACAGGTGACAGTTGTAACACTTGAGACTGGAGTATAGATAAAGCATATATTCATTAATCCACATTAACCTTGTCAGCTCCTGTGTGCAATACAACACACTATGTCTCCCGTCACCACCAGGTCCGAGGTAGAGATAAAGCTAAGCGTTGGCAGCTTTAGTCAGATTTAGTGAGATTTCCTGACATCCAACTCTTAATGTCCTGACCGTTCTTTCCCCTGTAGGACAACACTGGGGTTATCCTCATGTTCACAACTCTTAATAAGGCTTTTCCTGCTTCATTCTCCACCCCTCTAGCCTTGATACAGTATTGTGTGTGTGTGTGTGTGTGTTTGTGTGTGTGTGTGTGTGTGTGTGTGTGTGTGTGTGTGTGTGTGTGTGTGTGTGTGTGTGTGTGTGTGTGTGTGTGTGTGTGTGTGTGTGTGAACCCCTGGAGATCCTCAAGGAACCATTGCAAGTCAATTGTTCATATTTGCACTTTCGGTTGGTTGAGCGGTTCTTGGAGGAACCTTTAATTAATCACCATAGCAACGGGTTCCTGGAAGAACCCTGGAGTGGAGGCGTGGCTTGGCAGGGGCTTTAAGATAGATATATTTTTGGGCCACCCATTAGAGTAAATGTCTGTTCTGTTGTATTGTTGAAGACTGATAGTTTTGTAGCTTCAACGAGGCTAACGGAGCCATATTAGTTCCTCAAGAGTCTGTGTTATTCCCAAAGTTGGAATAGTTACCACTTTATAACCATATATAATTAACAATGTTAATATTATTAATATTATATTTAAGAATATGTAATATGCATAAATATGCATAAATATATATATATATATATTTGCAGTCTTCAATATTAACATGATGAACGAGAATTACATTTACCCTAACGGGTGGACAAGAAACAACTATCTGAAAGCCTCAAATAAACTGTGCCCCTCCAATCTGATACACATTCAATCTACAATATATTATTGAAAAGGTTAAAAAACGAAACCCATCTCATCACAAAAAAGGTACCGGTTTGAATGTTTTCAGAGGGATTCCTCAAGGAACCTTTGTGAACTGGAAAGGTTCAGCTGGTGTGGCGAGACAAAAGGCCCCTCTACTTCTAGGAGTGCAGACCTCGGAGCACTGGATGGCCAAAGGCGTGGGCCGCACTTCTTTCTGCCCCCCCCTCGGGCAAGGCTCCATCCTCACTTCCTGCCATTCTACACATCAGTGAGTCAGAGAGGGTAGAAATGAATTCAGTTTACAGATGAATACTGATCTTCTTCTTCTCCTGTCTTTCAGGTGGTAGTGTTCCGGACCCCCGGGGGACACTGCAAGGGCTCGGAGACACAGTGCCAGCGGAGATCAGCCCCTCGAGACAACAGCAGCTTTACTCTACCCTGAATCCTACAGCACCATGTTTTACCATACACTCCTTCAATAGGGACTGGAGAGACAGATCACCCTGACTGACAGTTGAAATATCACCCAGACTGGATAAACAACCTATTTCCCTTAACATAGACATTGTAATCTCCCCCCGAAACAACCTAAATAAACCAACTGAACTCTGCTACCTGAGCCTCAGCTCTAACGCTAAGGTATGGATAGAATGATAATGTGTGGATAGAATGATAATGTACGGATAGAATGATAATGTGTAGATATAATGGTAATGTATGGATATAATGATAATGTGTGGATATAATGATAATGTGTGGATAGAATGATAATGTTTGGATATAATGATAATGTATGGATATAATGATAATGTGTGGATATTAAGAGAACATACTGTATATCTCTGCATCTAATCCAAACCAACATCCAACAGGACTAAAATGCGACCCTCTGCTCGACTCCCTGCTTGACTCCCTCCTCGTCGACTCCCTGCTCGACTCCCTGCTCGACTCCCTGCTCGACTCCCTGCTCGACTCCCTCCTCGTCGACTCCCTGCTCGACTCCCTGCTTGACTACCTCCTCGTCGAGTCCCTGCTCGACTCCCTCCTCGTCGACTCCCTGCTCGACTCCCTGCTCGACTCCCGAGTGATTAAAAGTCCAACTCCTTGGAACATATCAATTATTCTGTTTATAGAAGGTTTTCTGGGCTTAGTGTATATACTTTAATGTATGTGACTCTC
>NC_048578.1:37960771-38098271 GCF_013265735.2 Oncorhynchus mykiss
ACGTTGAGCTCCTATCACATGACGTTGAGATCCTATCACATGACGTTGAGCTCCTATCACATGATGTTGAGCTCCTATCGCATGACGTTGAGCTACTATCATATGACGTTAAGATCCTATCACATGACGTTGAGATCCTATCACATGACGTTGAGCTCCTATCACATGACGTTGAGCTCCTATCACATGACGTTGAGCTCCTATCACATGACGTTGAGATCCTATCACATGACGTTGAGATCCTATCACATGACGTTGAGCTCATATCACATGACGTTGAGATCATATCACATGACGTTGAGCTCCTATCACATGACGATGAGCTCCTATCACATGACGTTGAGCTCCTATCATATGACGTTGAGCTCCTATCACATGACGTTGAGCTCCTATCACATGACGTTGAGATCCTATCACATGACGTTGAGATCCTATCACATGACGTTGAGCTCCTATCACATGACGTTGAGCTCCTATCACATGACGTTGAGCTCCTATCACATGACGTTGAGATCCTATCACATGACGTTGAGATCCTATCACATGACGTTGAGCTCATATCACATGACGTTGAGATCCTATCACATGACGTTGAGCTCCTATCACATGACGATGAGCTCCTATCACATGACGTTGAGCTCCTATCATATGACGTTGAGATCCTATCACATGACGTTGAGCTCCTATCACATGACGTTGAGATCCTATCACATGACGTTGAGATCCTATCACATGACGTTGAGCTCCTATCACATGACGTACAGATCCTATCACATGACGTTGAGCTCCTATCACATGACGATGAGCTCCTATCACATGACGTTGAGCTCCTATCATATGACGTTGAGATCCTATCACATGACGTTGAGCTCCTATCACATGACGTTGAGATCCTATCACATGACGTTGAGATCCTATCACATGACGTTGAGCTCCTATCACATGACGTTGAGATCCTATCACATGACGTTGAGCTCCTATCACATGACGTTGAGCTCCTATCGCATGACGTTGAGCTACTATCATATGACGTTAAGATCCTATCACATGACGTTGAGATCCTATCACATGACGTTGAGCTCCTATCACATGACGTTGAGCTCCTATCACATGACGTTGAGCTCCTATCACATGACGTTGAGATCCTATCACATGACGTTGAGATCCTATCACATGACGTTGAGCTCATATCACATGACGTTGAGATCATATCACATGACGTTGAGCTCCTATCACATGACGATGAGCTCCTATCACATGACGTTGAGCTCCTATCATATGACGTTGAGATCCTATCACATGACGTTGAGCTCCTATCACATGACGTTGAGATCCTATCACATGACGTTGAGATCCTATCACATGACGTTGAGCTCCTATCACATGACGTTGAGATCCTATCACATGACGTTGAGCTCCTATCACATGACGTTGAGATCCTATCACATGACGTTGAGATCCTATCACATGACGTTGAGCTCCTATCACATGACGTTGAGATCCTATCACATGACGTTGAGCTCCTATAACATGACGTCGAGATCCTATCACATGACGTTGAGATCCTATCACATGACGTTGAGATCCTATCACATGACGTCGAGATCCTATCACATGACGTTGAGATCCTATCACATGACGTTGAGCTCCTATCACATGACGTCGAGATCCTATCACATGACGTTGAGATCCTATCACATGACATTGAGCACCTATCACATGACGTTGAGATCCTATCACATGAAGTTGAGCTCCTATCACATGACGTTGAGCTCCTATCACATGACGTTGAGATCCTATCACATGACGTTGAGCTCCTATCACATGACGTTGAGATCCTATCACATGACGTTGAGCTCCTATCACATGACGTTGAGCTCCTATCACATGACGTTGAGATCCTATCACATGACGTTGAGATCCTATCACATGACGTTGAGCTCCTATCACATGACGTTGAGCTCCTATCACATGACGTTGAGCTCCTATCACATGACGATGAGCTCCTATCACATGACGTTGAGCTCCTATCACATGACGTTGAGATCCTATCACATGACGTTGAGCTCCTATCACATGACGTTGAGATCCTATCACATGACGTTGAGATCCTATCACATGACGTTGAGATCCTATCACATGACGTTGAGCTCATATCACATGACGTTGAGATCCTATCACATGACGTTGAGCTCCTATCACATGACGATGAGCTCCTATCACATGACGTTGAGATCCTATCACATGACGTTGAGCTCCTATCACATGACGTTGAGATCCTATCACATGACGTTGAGCTCCTATCACATGACGTTGAGCTCCTATCGCATGACGTTGAGCTACTATCATATGACGTTAAGATCCTATCACATGACGTTGAGATCCTATCACATGACGTTGAGCTCCTATCACATGACGTTGAGCTCCTATCACATGACGTTGAGCTCCTATCACATGACGTTGAGCTCCTATCACATGACGTTGAGCTCCTATCACATGACGTTGAGCTCCTATCACATGACGTTGAGATCCTATCACATGACATTGAGATCCTATCACATGACGTTGAGCTCCTATCACTTGACGTTGAGCTCCTATCACATGACGTTGAGCTCCTATCGCATGACGTTGAGATCCTATCACATGACGTTGAGATCTTATCACATGACGTTGAGCTCATATCACATGACGTTGAGATCATATCACATGACGTTGAGCTCCTATCACATGACGATGAGCTCCTATCACATGACGTTGAGCTCCTATCATATGACGTTGAGATCCTATCACATGACGTTGAGCTCCTATCACATGACGTTGAGATCCTATCACATGACGTTGAGATCCTATCACATGACGTTGAGCTCCTATCACATGACGTTGAGATCCTATCACATGACGTTGAGCTCCTATCACATGACGTTGAGATCCTATCACATGACGTTGAGATCCTATCACATGACGTTGAGATCCTATCACATGACGTCGAGATCCTATCACATGACGTTGAGATCCTATCACATGACGTTGAGCTCCTATCACATGACGTCGAGATCCTATCACATGACGTTGAGATCCTATCACATGACGTTGAGCACCTATCACATGACGTTGAGATCCTATCACATGAAGTTGAGCTCCTATCACATGACGTTGAGCTCCTATCACATGACGTTGAGATCCTATCACATGATGTTGAGCTCCTATCACATGACGTTGAGATCCTATCACATGACGTTGAGCTCCTATCACATGACGTTGAGCTCCTATCACATGACGTTGAGATCCTATCACATGACGTTGAGATCCTATCACATGACGTTGAGATCCTATCACATGACGTTGAGCTCCTATCACATGACGTTGAGCTCCTATCACATGACGATGAGCTCCTATCACATGACGTTGAGCTCCTATCACATGACGTTGAGATCCTATCACATGACGTTGAGCTCCTATCACATGACGTTGAGATCCTATCACATGACGTTGAGATCCTATCACATGACGTTGAGCTCCTATCACATGACGTTGAGCTCCTATCGCATGACGTTGAGCTCCTATCATATGACGTTGAGATCCTATCACATGACGTTGAGATCCTATCACATGACGTTGAGCTCCTATCACATGACGTTGAGCTCCTATCACATGACGTTGAGATCCTATCACATGACGTTGAGCTCATATCACATGACGTTGAGATCCTATCACATGACGTTGAGCTCCTATCACATGACGATGAGCTCCTATCACATGACGTTGAGATCCTATCACATGACGTTGAGCTCCTATCACATGACGTTGAGATCCTATCACACAGCAATACTGTATATACTTGCAAAGATATTAAATCGGCTACAGGTTTATTTACTTTCAACCATGTTTTGCTGTTAAACGAGCATAAAATGCGTTTTGTATTGGGAATTAAACCAGACATGTCCTGTAATGTGATTGTGATTTAGACCTATATAACAATAGTAATAGTAACAGTACGTTATGGTTTTATTAGCGTGCCGTTCTTATGATTCCTGTGCATCAAACGCCTCCACTTCCCTCATAAGAACAGCAGCTGTTCATTCTCCTGGTCTGACATTTGCTTTAAATTCAAAATGTATAAATAACAACCTCTGTGAGAAAACTGGCACACACAATGTTTAAAGTATTTCTTTGTACGAGCGCACCTTCGACAAATGAGATCCCAAGAAGAAAGGCAGAGATTGGCTTTGGCAATGTAAACATATGTTTCCCAATTCCAAGGAAGCCCTTTTGAATTGAGAGAGTGAAAGACTCAGGTCAGACCAGAGTGAGAGGGAAGTTACGACAGTGGGAGGGAGCCTCATTGCCAAGGGCCAAGTTGTGTCTCTGTTGGAGGAAAGCAAAGGAAGTTCATGTCCCTCCCTGCAGGTTGAAGCCCAGAGAGAAGGACTCTGGAGTTCACGGAGGGAAGACAGAGAGGGACCACCTGGAGAGGACAGACAGAGAGGGACCACCTGGAGAGGAGAGACAGAGAGATAACACATGGAGAGGCCAGAAAGAGAGCGAACGCCTGGAGAGGACAGACAGAGAGGGAACGCCTGAAGAGGCAAGACAGAGAGGGAACGCATGGAGAGGCCAGACAGAGAGGGAACGCCTGGAGAGGCCAGACAGAGAGGGAACGCCTGGAGAGGCCAGACAGAGAGGGAACGCCTGGAGAGGCCAGACAGAGAGGGACCGCCTGGAGAGGACAGACAGAGAGGGAACGCCTGGAGAGGCCAGACAGAGAGGGACCACCTGGAGAGGACAGACAGAGAGGGACCGCCTGGAGAGGGCTGACAGACAGACAGGGAGGCAGACAGGGAGGTAGGCAGGAAGGTCTGAGTCACCTAGCCCCGACAAGAGAGAGAGAGAGAGCGGGCATGTGGACAGGAAGACACTCCCTTCTCTCTCTCCACAGAGTAAAGAAGGTCAGGTGCCTAACCTAACTTTCCTAAAGGGCCTAGAGGATCTTCCTATGGTCCAATCCACCAGCTGTACACATGGTCTTTAACCTCTGGCACCTGGTCTAACTCAACATGGTCTCTACCCTCCTCTGGTACCTGGTCAAACTCAACATGGTCTCTACCATCTAGTTCCTGGTCTAACTCAACATGGTCTCTACCCTCCTCTGGTTCCTGGTCTAACTCAACATGGTCTTTACCCTCCTCTGGTACCTGGTCTAACTCAACATGGTCTCTACCATCTAGTTCCTGGTCTAACTCAACATGGTCTCTACCCTCCTCTGGTACCTGGTCTAATTCAACATGGTCTCTACCATCTAGTTCCTGGTCTAACTCAACATGGTCTCTACCCTCCTCTGGTACCTGGTCTAACTCAACATGGTCTCTACCATCTAGTTCCTGGTCTAACTCAACATGGTCTCTACCCTCCTCTGGTACCTGGTCTAACTCAACATGGTCTCTACCCTCCTCTGGTTCCTGGTCTAACTCAACATGGGCTCTACCTTCCTCTGGTTTCTGGTCTAACTCAACATGGTCTCTACCCTCCTCTGGGGGTCAGTTTTAAGAACAAATTCTTATTTACAATGAAGGCCAAGGAACAGTGGGTTAACTGCCTTGTTCAGGGGCAGAACGACAGTTTTTTTTTACCTTGTCAGCTCAGGGATTCGATCCAGAAACCTTTCGGTTACTAGTCCAACGCTCTAACCACTAGGCTAAGCTAAAGTTTGGCAGATGGTATCATCACCCATATGATCTCTACACCTTCCTGGTGATCAAGGGGATTTATGTGTTTATCTTTCTGGTTTCACTCGTATTCTGAGTGTCATATTGATTCAATCTGAAATACAGTCTACGTTTGGAAATGTAAAATCATCTACTATCATCTCTATGATGGCACTATTCAACCTCTGGAACTGCTCTGTCTGCGCCACAGTCAATGTGAAGTCAGTTTGTGTGTGTGTGTGTGTGTGTGTGTGTGTGTGTGTGTGTGTGTGTGCGCGCTGGACTGGACTGGATGGAGGCGAGTTGAGCCTGTGCTGTGCGCGCTGTTGGGACCAGCAGCTTTTGCAACGAAAACGAAATCCGATCCTCTGTCGAGCAGAGCAGCAGAAAGGGGGGTGTGGAGGAAGCAGATACAGTTCAATTGGAAAAGCTTGTGGAACGGTAACTAAAGAGCGGAGGTCTCTGACTTTTAAAAAGGTAAGGAAAGACTGAAAAGGGAGTGGTAAAAGTTACTTTGTAACTTCCTCGTGAGAGCAGAAAACGTATCGGTAAATGTATTTCCACTCTAAACTCTGACGTTTTCCGTTGGTTTTCAAAGCTAGAGAGAAGTTGAATCGTTTTGTAACTTAGAATGTGCCCTTTCTTTATTTATCCAGGTATGTGCGGTGAAATAACGTTTATGGATGTTTTATGGACTTTCCATAGTGTAACTTTTTCTCTCGTAAATGGGATTGAATTCACACTTGATGAATGTTCCACCATGTGATGCGGTAATTTAATGTAGTGGAAAATTGAATCCACGCTACTTCATGGCCATATGACATCTGTGATTTCTGTCCGAAGTTTAGTCTACAAAAAAAAAAACGGTGAGAAAACGGTTGACTCATCATCTGCTTTGCACTCGTTTTATTTTACCTTCATTTAACTAGGTAAGTCAGTTAATAACAAGTTCTTATTTACAATGACGGCCTAGGAACAGTGTGTTAACTGCCTTGTTCAGGGGTAGAATGACAGATTTTTACCTTGTCAGCTCGGGGATTTGATCTAGCAACATTTCAGTTACTAGTCCAAAGCTCTAACCACTAGGCTACCCTGCCTCCCCTTTTGGGTTAATATATTTACCAAATAACGGTCATTAAATGCCTAAATCATGACCATTTATTAAATTGTACTGCGCACATATAACTCAGTGTGTCCTACCATTGCACAAGGCAAACGTCAGGAGAAATTAACTATTTTGGTCGTCAATATTTCATTATCATATCAGAATGCTCTTGATTGATGGTTTGTGTGTTTGCGCAACTATGCGTCACCTGATAGGTGTAATGAGTCCCAAATGGCACCCTATTCGCTACATAGTCCACACTCTCTCTCCCTCACCCTCTATCACTCTAACTCTCCTTCCCCCTCTCCTCTATCTCTCTCTGCCCCCCCCCCCCCCCCCCCCCCCTTCCTGGTCTGGTCTGGTCGACTGGCTGTAAACTGTAGTTGGAGGGATCATCATGCTATTTAATGTAAGACCCACTCAGAGCCAGGAAGATCTGCCTTTAATATGAACACCCTGGGAAAGCTAAGTGTGTTCCAAATGGTGCCCTATTCCCTATATAGTCCACTACTTTTCCATAAGGTTCTGGTCAAAAGTAGTGGACTACAGGTAGGGGATAGGGTGCCATGTGGAATGCGGCCCCCAAGTCAGAGTTTGGAGCCAGCTGGTTGGCTGCTTTAGTTGTTGTTGTGATTGGCTAGGACACCGTGGTTCCCATCAGTCGATGTACAGTAGCTGTCTGGATGGTCGTGGTGTGGAGAGAGGTTGATGGTTTGCCTGTCTGGATGGCCGTGATGTGGAGAGGTTGAAGGTAACCTGTCTGGATGGCCGTGATGTGGAGAGGTTGAAGGTAACCTGTCTGGATGGTCGTGATGTGGAGAGAGGTTGAAGGTTTGCCTGTCTGGATGGTCGTGATGTGGAGAGGTTGAAGGTTTGCTGCGGTGTCAGCTTTGTCAGGGGTGTTGTTTTAATAGTGATGGTGTCTGGACAGAGGCAGAGCTGGATCTGATTTCCAGTGAATCACAGTCAGAAACACAGTTAGAGATCTCCACGGTGAAGACCTCACCTACTAAAACCAGGATCTCAGGAATGGAAAACAGAATAGTCATGGTATGCGTAACCTGGGAAGATATACGTGAAATACAATAGTCAGTGAGGATTGTTTGTGATTGTCTGTCGTAGTGATTGATCAGAATAACACACACACAATATACATTTCCTCCCATTCCAGGGAATGAAAAGCCTCGAGGAGGGATATTTTAGAGAAGTATCCTCAGTGCAAAGGCATTTCAAACATTCCTCCAGGATACTGGTGATGGAGAGGTAAATAGACCTGTGGCTGAAGGTATGGAACGGTAGGAAACATAGACCTGTTGATGAAACGGTAGGGAACATAGAGCTGTGGATGAAACGGTAGGGAACATAGACCTGTGGCTGAAACGGTATGGAACATAGACCTGTGGCTGAAACGGTATGGAACATAGACCTGTGGCTGAAACGGTATGGAACATAGACCTGTGGATGAAATGGAGAGGTACATAGAGCTGTGGATGAAATGGAGAGGTACATATACCTGTGGATAAAATGGAGAGGTACATAGAGCTGTGGATGAAATGGAGAGGTACATAGAGCTGTGGATGAAATGGAGAGGTACATAGACCTGTGGCTGAAACGGTATTGAACATAGACCTGTGGCTGAAACGGTATGGAACATAGACCTGTGGATGAAATAGAGAGAGGTACATAAGAGCTGTGGATGAAATGGTTTACGATTAATAAAGGGTTGATCTACAGCCTTGAAGACATTATAAAGTCATGCCTGAGACTCAGAGACTGACTGAGGCAGTGATTTAGTCCCAAATAGAACCCTAATTCCCTATCCTATTCCTTACCACAGTGCCCCATAGGGCTCTGGTCAACAGTAGTGCACTATGTCGGGAATAGGGTGCCATTTGGGAATGCTGAGAGGGAATGTTCTGGGCTGCTGAGGAATGCTTGGTGAGAGACCAGATGGTAGAGAGGGAAAAACTTTCTCCTGCTCTGATCGGAGCTCTTAAACTCGGATAATAAAACCAAGCCTCCATTTTCAACAGAAACACCGTTTTTGTTGTTGTTGTTGTTGTTGTTGTTGTTATTTTATTTTTTATCACATTGTCTAAATAATGAGCCTCGGTGCCAAGTCATCATAGTTAACATATTATATTACTGAAAAAATAGTTGATTCGTCTGAAATGCTTTCCTCGTTGCTAAACCTGAACCTTAAATATCCAATGCAGGCGTTTTTATCTGAGTAAAAAATGAGGTACCTTAATGTGTTTGTTTTCAAAATAATTGGCAAAAAAGGAACAAAAAATAGCTTCTTAGCCAAATAGCAATTTTGCTGGGAGTGGTCTGAGTGGGGAGGGTAAAACTTCAAAATCTAGCTTTTATTGGCCGAGAGGTTTGAAACTCTTTCTTATTGGTCTATAAACTAATTTACAGCGTGGTGATGTCACCATGGAAAGCCCAACGCTTCATCCCATCAAAACAGGCTGACATTTCAGTCAGTTTTACACTAAAAGGACATGATCATAATTTTCACAATTTCACAGTATTATTCCATCCTCATAGTGTGGAAACACATTTAAAACACATGAAAATCACGTTTTTTTTGACTGCACTGGGATTGTAGCCCTTTCCTGAAATCAAATGACCTTGGGGCCTCATGGGTGAATGTTTATTTTTTTTAAATGTCAAATAGTTGTGTTTTTATGTCAAATAGTTGTGTTTTATTTCAGTCTTCTGTGACGTATATAAAGTGTAATATTGGGACGCAAACTCAAAATGTGATACATTTCAACTCTTTATCTGACATGGTACAGGTGTCTTCTTTTCTTAAGCCCATAACCATACTTTTGTTTCAAAGTAGATTTGTTTAAGACGACCCAGAAACACTCTGTGTGACCCTGATTTAGCCCACTGGAGTAAAAGGTTCAACCTAAGACCTGTAGTATTTGTTCAACTTTTGTCGAGCAGGATGTTCTCTTTTGTGAAAGTGTTTGTTTTAAACATTTGTCCACAGTCTAGTCAGAACTACGTCTTACCAGTGCCAGTCTGAACAGTGAAACACCTAACTAACTAACTAACTAACTAACTAACTAACTAACTAACTAACTAACTAACTAACTAACTAACTAACTAACTAACTAACTAACTAACTAACTAACTACCACATTTGGTTGGAGGGATAACACAGTACAGCACCAGGTAATGATAACCATATGTAGCAGAAACAATTATGTGGCTTTTTAAATAGTACAGCTACACTGCCTTTTTAAACAGTACAGCTACACTGCCTTTTTAAACAGTACAGCTACACTGCCTTTTTAAATAGTACAGTTACACTGCCTTTTTAAATAGTACAGTTACACTGCCTTTTTAAATAGTACAGCTACACTGCCTTTTTAAATAGTACAGCTACACTGCCTTTTTAAATAGTACAGCTACACTGCCTTTTTAAATAGTACAGCTACACTGCCTTTTTAAATAGTACAGCTACACTGCCTTTTTAAATAGTACAGCTACACTGCCTTTTTAAACAGTACAGCTACACTGCCTTTTTAAATAGTACAGCTACACTGCCTTTTTAAATAGTACAGCTACACTGCCTTTTTAAATAGTACAGCTACACTGCCTTTTTAAATAGTACAGCTACACTGCCTTTTTAAATAGTACAGCTACACTGCCTTTTTAAATAGTACAGCTACACTGTCTTTTTAAATAGTACAGCTACACTGTCTTTTTAAATAGTACAGATACACTGCCTTTTTAAATAGTACAGCTACACTGCCTTTTTAAATAGTACAGCTACACTGCCTTTTTAAATAGTACAGCTACACTGTCTTTTTAAATAGTACAGCTACACTGTCTTTTTAAATAGCACAGATACACTGCCTTTTTAAATAGTACAGCTACACTGTCTTTTTAAATAGTACAGCTACACTGTCTTTTTAAATAGTACAGCTACACTGTCTTTTTAAATAGTACAGCTACACTGCCTTTTTAAATAGTACAGCTACACTGCCTTTTTAAACAGTACAGCTACACTGTCTTTTTAAATAGTACAGCTACACTGCCTTTTTAAACAGTACAGCTACACTGCCTTTTTAAACAGTACAGCTACACTGTCTTTTTAAATAGTACAGCTACACTGCCTTTTTAAATAGTACAGCTACACTGCCTTTTTAAATAGTACAGCTACACTGCCTTTTTAAATAGTACAGCTACACTGCCTTTTTAAATAGTACAGCTACACTGCCTTTTTAAATAGTACAGCTACACTGTCTTTTTAAATAGTACAGCTACACTGCCTTTTTAAATAGCACAGATACACTGCCTTTTTAAATAGTACAGCTACACTGTCTTTTTAAATAGTACAGCTACACTGTCTTTTTAAATAGTACAGCTACACTGTCTTTTTAAATAGTACAGCTACACTGTCTTTTTAAATAGTACAGCTACACTGCCTTTTTAAATAGTACAGCTACACTGTCTTTTTAAATAGTACAGCTACACTGTCTTTTTAAATAGTACAGCTACACTGCCTTTTTAAATAGTACAGCTACACTGCCTTCAGAATGTTTTCAAACCTCTTGACTTTTTCCCACGTTGTTGTGCTAAAGCCTGAATTTAAAATTAATTAAATTGAGATTTTGTGTAACTGGCCTACACACAATACCCCATAATGTCAAAGTGGAATTAAGTTTTTTGTAATTTCTACAAATTATTTAAAAAATGAAAAGCTGACATGTCTTGAATCAATAACTATTCAACCCCTTTGTTATGGTAAGCTTAAATAATTTCAGGAGTAAAAAAAAAAGTGCTTAACAATTCACATAATGAGTTGCACTGTGTGCAATTATAGTGTTTAATGTACTTTTTGAATGACTACCTCATCTCTGTACCCCACACATACAATTATCTGTTAAGGCCCTCAGTCAAGCAGTGAATTTCAAACACAAAAACCACGGACGTTTTACAGTGCCTCACAAAGAAACTCACCTATTGGTAGATAAAAAAAATGTTTTTTTAACGATAAAAAAAAAGCTGACAAGTATTTCTATGAGCATGGTGAAGTTATTACCACTCTTCATATTTTCAAGCATGGTGGTGGCTGCATCATGTTATGGGTATGCTTGTCTTTGGCAGGGACTAGGGAGTTTATTTTAGGATAATTAAAAAAAAAAACGGAATAGAGCTAAGCAGCTGCAAAATCCTAGAGGCTTTCCAACAAACACTGGGAGACAAATTCAGCGGGACATTAACCTTAAACACAAGGCCAATTATACACTGGATTTGCTTATCAAGACGACATTGAATGTTCCCGAGTGGCCTAGTTACTGTTTTGACTTAAATCGTCTTGAAAATCTATGGCACGACTTGAAAATGGCTGTCTAGCAATGATCAATAACCAATTTGACAGAGATTGAAGAATTTAGAAATTAATAATGTGCAAATATTGTACAATCCAGGTGTGCAAAACTCTTCGAGACGTACCATCGTATATTCTAACGTGCATTGACTCAGCAGTGTCAATACTTATGAAATTAGATATTTTTTGTATTTCATTTTTTCAGTAAATTTGAAAAAGACTCAAAAAAATGTTTTCACTTTGTCATTATGGGGTTTTATGTGTCGAGGGGTGAGGGGGTACATTTTTTTTTCTCACTTTGCCATTATGTAGTTTTATGTGTCGATAGGTGAGGGGGTAAAAAATGTTTTCACTTTGTCATTATGGGGTTTTATGTGTCGATAGGTGAGGGGGTAAAAAATGTTTTCACTATGTCATTATGGGGTTTTATGTGTCGATAGGTGAGAGGGTAAAAAATGTTTTCACTTTGTCATTATGGGGTTTTATGTGTCGATAGGTGAGGGGGTAAAAAATTGTATCCGTTATGAATTCAGCCTGTGACACAACTAAATGTGGAATAAGTGAATTTATGACTTGTTAAAACCTTGTCCTCGTTGGTTCACATTAGTTTGAACATTTACAACGCTTATTGTTGAGGGAATGCTTTCAACAGAGGTGTTGAAATGGTTTCTTTTGTTTTCTGTAAAAGATGATAGCTAACTAACACACGTCCCCAGTCTGTTCTGGGGTTATGAGTTCAATGAATTTGTCCAAGCTTTTGTTGCTGTCATCAAATAACAATCTTGATTTATCTCTCTCTCTCTCCCCACCGTCCTCCATCACTACTTCTCTCTCTCTCCTCTCTCTCTTCCTGCATCCCTCTCTCCCCCTCCTCCTCTCTATTACTTTCCTTACCTCTATCCCCCCCCCCCCCCCCCCCCTCCAGACCTGACACGTAGCGCCAGCCTATCAGAGAAGGAGTTGAAGGAGGCGAGGGTGAGGTCACAGATCATCGCTGCCCAGTTGACCGTCCCGTCTGGCTGCTCCAACTCCCGCGGAGTCCAGCTCTTCAACCGCCGCCAGCAGAGAGTCAACGCCTTCACGCTAGAGAGCTGCGGGGAAAGAACGAGGGAAGAGGAGCGAGAGGAGAGAGACGGAGATACCAGGAACAACAACCTGACATGGGAAGAAGACAGAGGGGGACCTAGTGAGGGGACAGAGACAGACAGACAACTGAACTGCTGCGGGACAAAACAACCACTCTGGTCGCCACCCTCTGGAAGTGAGGTCACTGGAAGTGACATCATGAAGGACCCAGGTGACGAGCACATCTACGAGGAAGTGGAAACAGTGACACAGGAGAGACACTTCCAGCCTGTGAACGAGAGACAAGGGGAGGAGGAAGAGAGGAGTGGAGAGAGAGAAAGAGAGGAAATATACGAGGATATTGAGGGTGAAGTGAAGGATGAGATAATATCAGTAAATGACAACAACACCGGTCCAGTCAGAGAGGAAGTGGGGATGAATAGGGGGTCATACACATACCCCACAGCTCCTCCTGAGACCCGTAATGGCTTCCACAGCACCCAGGGGTCTGCTGGAGAGATCCAAAATGGCGGGCGAGTTTCTATGTCCCTCTCCAGACAGGCCCCCACCATCGTAAACCGGACAGCCAGACCCTTCTTTTCCCCGCCCACCGTACAACCCAAGTCCCCAAAGGCCAGGAGTCCCGTCATGGATAACAACATACCTCCAGCTCCCTCTTATCCTACCCCAACTCTTCCCCCAGCTACCTCAGACTCCACTCCCCCTCTCCCTCCTTTCACTGCCACTCGCCCCGTAGCCTTCTCCCCTCCTCCTCCTCCTCCCTCATACCCCATGCCTCCTCTCCCAGCCTTCCCCATCCATCCTCCTCCTCCCTCCCAGTCTCTCTCCAGTCCTCCCGCCATGTCTACCGTCATGTTCCCTAGGTCTACACCCGTCCCCCAGTACAACCCTCCTCCTACAGCTGCCCCAGTGTCCCAGTATCTACCCCCCAACCCTCCTGTCACCCACAACATCCCTCCTCCAAGTTCCCCTAGACCCAACACCTTTGTTCCCTTCACCCCTCAGCCTATAGGCCAACAGAACCAGCAGCAGCCAATCAAAACGGGAATCCTGGAGGAAGGGGCGGCGGCCATCAGACGATCGTCGACAGCCAGGAAGTCCATGTTCACCTTTAAGGAGAAGCCTGTCATGGCACCCAACCCTGAACTCCTCTCTCTGGTCCAGGGGAACGATGATAGGAAGAAGCACGGCCTCCGCTCCGTTCCCGACTCAGCCCCAGAGGAGGAGCTGCTGGCTCTGGGGGCCGAGGCCTCTAACTTCCTAGCCAGGGAGGAGGTGAAGGCGGAGGCTGCCAACGTGCCGGAGTGGTCCTCCTGTCTCAAGAGCTCCAGGACCAGGGAGCCCAGGGGGCAGCACCAGCCAGAGCAGATCCTGACCAATGCATCAGGGAAGGGGGCCGAGCTGTTCGCTAAGCGCCAGTCCAGGATGGAGAAGTACGTAGTGGAGAACCAGAATGTGTCTGGTGGTGGAGGTGGTCAGATGAGGTCTCCATCTCCCACAGCATCTCTGCCGCCATCTTGGGTCTATCCATCTAATATGCCTGGCCGGGTCAAAGCTATCGCTAACAACACTGACCTCAGTGCCAGGCTGACCCGGAACCTCCAGACCCCTCAGCCCTCGAACAGGAGGCCCAGCCAGCAGGCTCAAACTCCGGCCCCGGTCCCAGAGGAACCACCCTTGGAGAACGGCTGCACCAAGATAGAGATGGACCTCTCCAGGCACAAGCCCTACCAGCTCAACTCCTCCCTGTTCATCTTCAACCCAGTCCAGGACTCTACCAGCACCCTGCTGAGCACTCTGCCCCGGGGGGCCCCGCCACCACCTAAACCCCTGGTCTCATCTGAGGCCTACTCCAGGCAGGCCTCCCTGCCCTCCTCCAACCCTCCATCACACAACTACAACAGCCTGCCCCGCTTCAGGCCTACCCTGTCCCCCTCACTTCAGGCCCCAACAGGAGGAATTGGAGGTGGGGATAACTATCCTCCTCAACACGGGGGAACTCAGCTGAGGGACACCAGGATCACCTCTCCTGTCTCTGTCTTCTCTCCGGAGAGAGTGGCCTCTCCTCGGTCGAGCGTCCAGACACCCAGACCCACCTTCTCTGCCAAGAGGGCAGGGATCGAACCCCAGGTGTGGAGGCCTTCTTTCTTCTACCAATAGATCTACTCTGCTTTTACTCTGTTTCTACTCTGAACTGTGTTAACATGACCAAAGTACAACAGATAGACAGAAAGAGCCTTATTTTACTATATTGCAAACAACAGATACAACGGATACACACAGTCGATTTATTAGATACCTAGATACTACAGGATTAGACATCACTGTTGATGTTATTTCACAGTACAAAGCTCAACATAGATTATTTCTCTACACTTAAAGCCACACATTTTGTTTGAGCTCCTTGTGGAATCTTGATTTCATGGTTTTGCTGCTTCATTAGTGGTTAAATCAAATCCCAGAAAAGGAACATTATTTAATGTCAGATTAACAGGGGAATATTTGACAAATAGTACAATATATAAAAACCACTGAGTGTACTTCCGTCAACTTCTAAAGAAAATTGGGGTGAGAAATCGGGTTCACACTTTTTCCAGTGTTTTTCCCCTTCAAGTCTCCAGAAAGACTTGATACAAAGAGAAAGAGAAAGAAAGAGAGCGAGAGAGAGAGAGGAAGAGAATAGCAGAGAATAGCAGAGAAGAGAGAGAAGAGAGAGAGGAAGAGAATAGCAGAGAAGAGAGAGAAGAGAATAGCAGAGAGAGAGAAGAAGAGAATAGCAGAGAAGAGAGAGAAGAGAGAGAGGAAGAGAATAGCAGAGAAGAGAGAGAAGAGAATAGCAGAGAGAGAGAAGAAGAGAATAGCAGAGATCAACAAAAGAAAACAAGATACACACAGCCCTTTAACAGATGCTCTGGCGTCTATTATATGATCTATGATTTAGTAATTTAATACAAGCTTACAGACATGAAAGTATCAGGCAGGGAACTCCCTTTTAATGTCTCTGTTTCTAATATAGACTGACTGCTGTTTGAAATGGCACCCTATTCCCTGTACAGTACACTACTTTTGACCAGGGCCCAAGGTCAAAAGTAGTGCACTGTACAGGGAATAGGGTTCCATTTGAGACGTAGACCTAGACTTCTGATTCTCAGTTTCTCAGCCCTTAGACGAGAACTACCAAATGATATACCGCTATTAGCGTCCTGTGAGCCTCTGACTCTGAGGCCATCGATGTCAGTCATTTACACACTGCTGCGTGCCATTTTGATGTAACGTATCTGAAATGGTTTTTACGACTTGACTGAGCCATAATTTCAGGTGAGGTGTTTATACGTAGAACGACATAGAATGAAAATATAACTTGTGATTGTTTTCAGATTTACGACGTTGTTTACTAAAACCAAATAGGTGAGCCTCAAAACATACAAGTGTTTGGAGCTAGTGGACAATAATAATAATAATAGGTATAGCTTCCTCGTTTCTCTTATCTCTGATGCACTCATTTCCCATTCATAGAACAACAATATAGAATAAAAAAATATGTTTTCAGATGTGTTGATCACTAAACCAGCTAGCTGACACCAAGGACTTTGGTTGTTCTGTGTCTCTAATCTTTTATGTGCTGATTTCTGTTTTCCAATTCTGTATCTAGAAACTTCTCTTTTTTTTCCTGTTTTGGACTGTTTCTTTTTCTCTCCTGATTAAACCTTTATCCTTTCTGTTTTCCTGGAAACTTCTTTCTTTTGTTTTGTCTTCTTTTTACCCTAGCCTGTCGTCTGTTTCTTCTACCCTGACGTTTTCCACTCATCTACCTTTATAGTACCCATAATCATAACCATAATCAGGTTCTATTGCCATAGTTTACTGACGCATATAGTACATCGCCCACATGTATATCTCTGCAGGAAAACATTTAAAAACAGTCAATAGACACCACACAAATACATCAAAGCAAAACCAACAATCAGTCTTTTTTTTAAAGGAGTAACAGTTTTAAAAGATTCTCTCTTAAGGTAATGGAAACACCCTGTACAATATGAGTGATCACACTGCATTCCACAACCTGTTTTTTTTTTTTGTGAAGAAAGGGTCTTAGCTTTCTAAAAGCCCCCAAGGGTTAAAAGCATTCAGACAAATAGTATGACCCATGGCCCCTACCTTCAAAAGAATGGTATGACCCATTGGCCTTTCTTGTCTAGCATGAAAACATACTCCAGGCTCAAGGTACAGGTTACCCTTAGGGCCTAAGTAGGTACAGATATGTCACATGCTTCGTAGACAACAGATGCAGACAAACAGTGACATGCTTACTGACGGGCCCTTCCCAACAATGCAGAGTTAAACATAAGATTAAAAAGTGATACAGTGAATAACAAATAAAAAATAACATGGCTATATACAGGAAGTAGAAAATAACATGGCTATATACAGGAAGTAGAAAATAACATGGCTATATACAGGGAGTATAAAATAACATGGCTATATACAGGGAGTAGAAAATACCATGGCTATATACAGGAAGTAGAAAATACCATGGCTATATACAGGAAGTAGAAAATAACACGGCTATATACAGGAAGTAGAAAATACCATGGCTATATACAGGAAGTAGAAAATACCATGGCTATATACAGGAAGTAGAAAATAACATGGCTACATACAGGAAGTAGAAAATAACATGGCTATATACAGGAAGTAGAAAATAACATGGCTATATACAGGAAGTAGAAAATAACATGGCTATATACAGGAAGTAGAAAATAACATGGCTATATACAGGAAGTAGAAAATACCATGGCTATATACAGGAAGTAGAAAATACCACGGCTATATACAGGGAGTAGAAAATAACACGGCTATATACAGGAAGTAGAAAATAACACGGCTATATACAGGAAGTAGAAAATACCATGGCTATATACAGGAAGTAGAAAATACCATGGCTATATACAGGAAGTAGAAAATACCATGGCTATATACAGGAAGTAGAAAATACCATGGCTATATACAGGAAGTAGAAAATAACATGGCTATATACAGGAAGTAGAAAATACCATGGCTATATACAGGAAGTAGAAAATAACATGGCTATATACAGGAAGTAGAAAATAACATGGCCGTATACAGGAAGTAGAAAATACCATAGCTATATACAGGAAGTAGAAAACACCATAGCTATATACAGGAAGTAGAAAATACCATGGCTATATACAGGAAGTAGAAAAAAACATGGCTGTATACAGGAAGTAGAAAATACCATAGCTATATACAGGTAGTAGAAAATAACATGTCTACATTAAATTTTTTTAACCCATATTTAACTAGGCAAGTCAGTTATGAACAAATTCTTATTTACAATGACGGTCTAGGAACAGTGGATTAACTGCCTTGTTCAGGGGCAGAACGACAAATGTTTATCTTGTCAGCTCAGAGGATTCGATCTAGCAACTTTAGGCTACTGGCCCAACGCTCTAACCACTAGGTTACCTACTCTACACACAGAGAATATAAATATCATGCCTATATACAGGAAGTAGAAAATAACATGGGTATATACAGGAAGTAGAAAATACCATGGCTCTATACAGGAAGTAGAAAATAACATGGCTACATACAGGAAGTAGAAAATAACATGGCTACATACAGGAAGTAGAAAATAACATGGCTATATACAGGAAGTAGAAAATAACATGGCTATATACAGGAAGTAGAAAATACCATAGCTATGTACAGGAAGTAGAAAATAACATGGCTATATACAGGAAGTAGAAAATAACATTGCCGTATACAGGAAGTAGAAAATACCATAGCTATATACAGGTAGTAGAAAATAACATGTCTACATTTAATTTTTTTAACCCATATTTAACTAGGAAAGTCAGTTATGAACAAATTCTTATTTACAATGACGGTCTAGGAACAGTGGATTAACTGCCTTGTTCAGGGGCAGAACGACAAATGTTTATCTTGTCAGCTCAGAGGATTCGATCTAGCAACTTTAGGCTACTGGCCCAACGCTCTAACCACTAGGTTACCTACTCTACACACAGAGAATATAAATATCATGCCTATATACAGGAAGTAGAAAATAACATGGGTATATACAGGAAGTAGAAAATAACATGGCTATATACAGGAAGTAGAAAATACCATGGCTCTATACAGGAAGTAGAAAATAACATGGCTATATACAGGGAGTAGAAAATAACATGGCTATATACAGGAAGTAGAAAATAACATGGCTATATACAGGAAGTAGAAAATACCATAGCTATATACAGGAAGTAGAAAATAACATGGCTATATACAGGAAGTAGAAAATAACATGGCCGTATACAGGAAGTAGAAAATACCATAGCTATATACAGGAAGTAGAAAACACCATAGCTATATACAGGAAGTAGAAAATACCATGGCTATATACAGGAAGTAGAAAATAACATGGCTGTATACAGGAAGTAGAAAATACCATAGCTATATACAGGTAGTAGAAAATAACATGTCTACATTTAATTTTTTTAACCCATATTTAACTAGGCAAGTCAGTTATGAACAAATTCTTATTTACAATGACGGTCGAGGAACAGTGGATTAACTGCCTTGTTCAGGGGCAGAACGACAAATGTTTATCTTGTCAGCTCAGAGGATTCGATCTAGCAACTTTAGGCTACTGGCCCAACGCTCTAACCACTAGGTTACCTACTCTACACACAGAGAATAGAAATATCATGCCTATATACAGGAAGTAGAAAATAACATGGCTATATACAGGAAGTAGAAAATAACACGGCTATATACAGGAAGTAGAAAATAACATGGCTATATACAGGAAGTAGAAAATAACATGGCTATATACAGGAAGTAGAAAATAACATGGCTATATACAGGGAGTAGAAAATAACATGGCTATATACAGGGAGTAGAAAATAACATGGCTATATACAGGTAGTAGAAAATAACATGGCTATATACAGGAAGTAGAAAATAACACAGCTATATACAGGAAGTACCAGTACCGAGAAATGGACAGGGGTACGAGGTAAGTGAGGTAGCTATGTACTGTATGTATTTGTAAGGGTGAGTGTGAAAGAGTGTGTGTGTGTGTGTGTGGGGCGTCAGTACGCATGTGTGTGCATGTTATGTGTGTGTGTGGGCGCATGTGGTGTGTGTGTGTGTGTGTGTGTGTGTGTGCGTTGGGGTTGTCGGTGTAAGTATGTGTGAGTCTGTGGGTAGAGTCAAGTGTGTGTGTGCATAGAGTCAGTGCACAAGAGTTGGTGCAAATGGGTCAATGCAGGTAGTCTGGGACAGGTAGCCATTTAATTTACTATTTAGCAGTCTTGTTTAGAAGTCTGATGGCTCGGGGGTAGAAGCTATTCAGGGTCCTGTTGGTTCCAGACTTGGTGCATTGGTACCGCTTGCCGTGCGGTAGCAGAGAGAACAGTGTATGACTTGGGGGTAGAAGCTATTCAGGGTCCTGTTGGTTCCAGACTTGGTGCATTGGTACCGCTTGCCGTGCGGTAGCAGAGAGAACAGTGTATGACTTGGGGGTAGAAGCTATTCAGGGTCCTGTTGGTTCCAGACTTGGTGCATTGGTACCGCTTGCCGTGCTGTAGCAGAGAGAACAGTGTATGACTTGGGGGTAGAAGCTATTCAGGGTCCTGTTGGTTCCAGACTTGGTGCATTGGTACCGCTTGCCGTGCGGTAGCAGAGAGAACAGTGTATGACTAGGGTGGCTGGAGTCTTTTACAGTTTTTTGGACCTTCCTCTGACACCGCCTGGTATAGAGGTCCTGGATGGCAGGGAACTCAGCCCCAGTGATGTACTGGGCCGTACGCGCTACCCTCTGTTGTGCCTTGCGGTCGCATGCCAAGCAGTTGCCATACCAAGCAGTTGCCATACCAAGCGGTGATGCAGCCAGACTAGATGTTCTCAATGGTGCAGCTGTTGATTTTTTGGGGAGAATCTGAGGGCCCATGCCAAATCTTTTCAGACTCCTGAGGGGGAAGAGGCGTTGTCGTGCCCTCTTCACAACTGTGTTGGTGTGTTTGGACGTTGATAGATCCTTAGTGATGTGGACACAGAGGAACTTGAAGCTCTCGACCCGCTCCACTGCAGTCACGTGGATGTGAATGGGAGCACGCTCCCCCCCCCCCCTGATTACTGTAGTCCACCATCAGCTCTTTTGTCTTATTGACATTGAGGGAGAGGTTGTTGTCCTGCCACAACACTGCCAGGTCTCTGACCTCCTCCCTATTGGCTGGTCTCATCATCGTTTACCACCATTGTGCAAAATAAACTTTCCAGTTTACCGCATTCGTTAACACTATCAATGTTTTCCTCTACTGGGTGAATTGCCACTTTCAATGCAACATACTGAAACAAAATGAACTAAGCAAGACTTAGTATACAATATATATATTTTTTGCACCCCAGTAGGATTATATTGCATTGACTCAGGGATGACTCAGCCCGTACTCTACAGACCTGTGCGGCATAACCAATCAGAGCTGCAGTATCCCCATATGCAAATAGACCATTGCCATATATGGATTTGTGCCATTCCTTAGAACTGGACTGTGTTTACAGCATGAGCGATTGTGAGTAGATACATTTGTTGTGAGTAGATGCACTCATCAAAGTGAGAGCTGCATGTAGCCACATGTGAACAGTTAGTTAATATCCTTAGTGACTTATTAGCTCAGTTATAGATAGTTTGTAGTCAGCAGTGGAGGAGTGGTCGCCTCCAACAAGAACACAAAACATGTACATTTCTAGACATCTTTGAAAAGAAACTCAGGTAAAGAGCATTTCTTCTGTCCTAATAGGGCCGTGTTGTATTTTTTGAGACAGAATGAGCTAAGTAGCCATTAGGCAGAGGCATCATTTATTTTCTCTCTAATAATGGTATGGGAATAATAATTAACTTTATTTTGTATAGTGGTTTCTTGCATCTAACAACACATTTTCAGTCACATCCTTGTCTGAAGGACAAGTGGATCAACAGGTTCATTTCAAGCCAGGCATATTTTTTCAAAAACTCAACAACAACAAAAAAAACACTGAATGTAGGCTTACATTGAACACCACACATTGGCTGCTAATACAGGCTGAATGATAGAACAGCTATTTTACATGTTAGAATATTATGGGATGCATTTTCACCTTTTTGTTTTTGATGGTAGACCATTCTAATAGGCCTACATTAGGACCAAATAGCTACAGTAGCCATTGTTATAACTGTAACTTAAAGTGGGTACAACCTCAGTGTTTACAATAAAAGCACACCAGGAGTTGCACAGACTTTTCACAACGTTGAAGTTTGCACTCAGCAAGACCTGACATTTTCTCAGTGCCGAAAAAATATGTTCAGGGAACATTGCCATCGTGTTGTCGGCAAACTTAATGATGGTGTTGGAGTCATGCACAGTCGTGGGTGAACATGGAGTACAGGAGGGGACAAAGCACGCACCCCTGAGGGACCCCTGTGGTGAGGGTCAGTGTGGTGGATGTGTTGTTGCCTGCCCTCACCACTTGGGGGCCGGCCCGTCAGGAAGTCCAGGATCGAGTTGCAGAGGGAGGTGTTCAGTCCCTGGGACCTTAGCTTAGCTTTGAGGGCACTATGGTGTTGAACACTGAGCTGTAGTCAATGAACAGCATTCTCACATAGGGGTTCCTTCCGTTCCAAGTGGGAAAGGGCAGTGTGGAGAGATCTGTGGATCTGTTGGGGTGGTATGCAAATCGGAGTGGGTCCAGTGTGTCTGGGATGATGGTGTTGATGTGAGCCATGATCAGCCTTTAAAAGCATTCTTGGACACAGGGACTATGGTGGTCTGCTTGAAACATGTTGCTATTACCGACTCTGTCAAAGAGAAGATGAAAATGTCAGTGAAGACACTTGCCAGCATGCTCGGAGTACACGTCCTGGTAGTCCATCTGGCCCTGCGGCCTTGTGAATGTTGACTTATTTAAAGCTCTTACTCACATCGGCTACGGAGAGCATGATCACACAGTCATCCGTAACAGCTGGTGCTCTCATAGATGCTTCAGTGTTGCTTACCTCGAAGCGAGCATAGAAGGCCTTTAGTTTATCTTACATTCATCTCTCTACCCTTGTTTAGCATCATCATGGTTTCTCATATTCATGTCTCTCTAACCTAGTTTAGCATCATCATGGTGTCTCACATTCATGTCTCTCTAACCTTGTTTAGCATCATCATGGTGTCTCACATTCATGTCTCTGTACATTCACATGTCTTTATACTCTTTACTCTCTCTCCACAGACGAGGAAGGAGTCGCCTCCAACCCCGACCCACACCACCCCCACTCCCACCAGGACACCCCAGTTCACCCGTCGGTTCAGCAGCCCAGAGGGACCCCCCACTCCCAGTGGGGTCCGGTCACCTACCCCCCAGACTAGCATCACCTCCTCCTCCTCTTCCAGGCCCCAGCACCAGGGCACCACCACACCCACCTCCCCTGTCTCCCCACCCTGGGAGACGAGGTGCCAGTCCCCCGCGGTGGTCAACCAGACCACCAAACCCTTCTCTACAGCCTCTTTATCCAGGCCTAAACCATCCACTACCACCTCACCTATATCGCCTGTATCTCCCTGGGGGTCCCGCTGTCAATCCCCTAACATCAACCAGACAACCAAGCCTTTCTCCACCACCATCTCCAACTCTTCCTCTTCCAGACCCTCTCACCAAGGCACCATCACCTCTCCTCTCTCCCCCTCACCCCTGTCCCCTCCCTGGGGTTCCAGATGCCAGTCTCCCATTGTCAGCCCCAACAACTCCAACGCAAACCATCGCCTGTTAGCCAAGAACATCATCAACGCGGCCAAACGTAAAAACAGCCCGTCCCCAGGTGCTCTGAGCGGCCACAACCTCCCAATCTCCCCACTAGGTGACAACACCACCCACCAGCACCACCAGGGCTACGACCACAGTAGCAGCAGCTCCAAACCCCCCTTCAGCCCCTACCAGTCCAGGGCCATGGGGTGCCAGTCTCCCCCTTTCGCCAGCCCTCCTCCCACCCCTACAGGGGTAATCCGGTCCCCAGTAAGGCTCTACAACACCAGGTCCCTCACTGACTCGGATGCTTCGGTGGAGTCGGAGGACTCTGGGCTGAGGTCTCCAGGACTGCAGCGTACCCACAACACCTGTCCCCGGGGCTGGGGCGGCAGCCTGAGGGTGAAGAGGGGCAGTTTTGGCACCGACCTCTAGGGGGAGCCGGGGAGAGAAGGTCAGGAGAAAGGACCATTAAGCGAAATAAGAGAAAGGAAAAAAAAACAGTGATAAAAGGGACTGGTGGGTTTTGGACAATTCTTAATTTCAGTGACCTATAGGAGCATCTAAGATGGAGGGCCAGCTCAGCGCTTGCCTCACAGGGGAGATATGGAAAGGACTTTGAAAGGAACTGACCTTGTGTGTTTGTTGCTTTGGAGTAAAGGACAATAATGTTGACCACATAGTAAAGAACCCGATGCCCTTACAATGCAGCTGGGACCTAGAAGCAACCTGTCCGGTGATTTTAAAGTCAACTAAAACCCACTGATTTGGCTGGCTGGCTATAGAAGAGTCCAGGACCGTCAAGCTCAGAGCTAGCTCAACAGTGGGATTACTGAGAGGCGAATGAAGGGACAATTCACTGTTGCCTCTTCCTCTCATTCTTACATCTTTAAAAACACGTTATACACTTATTACACACACAAAAAGGAAATGAAAGGGATTCTAAAATCCAAAGAGACTTGTGATATGGACCTTGTAATTGCTGAAATGTAAAACAAGCTTTTGACTTTGACAAGAGTTCCTTGAATAATGAAATTATTACAGTAGCTTACTTATGTTTACTCTTAAAAAAAAAAAAGGTGTTTATTGTAATTTGTACCAAAAAAAAAACAAACAAAAAAAGGTATACAGGCTAGAAGAAAATACCAAAGACAATATCTGGAATGATGCAGTGTTTTCAAAACAGTGTTACACTTTTCATCCCCCACGTAAGACACTGATACTGGGGTGTCGTAGATAGGCCCTTTGCAGTTGTTTTGTATATATATATATATACAAATGTTTTAATGTTGCTGGGTATACATTGGAATAGAAAAGAATGCAGTTAAACCATAGGTTGACGTGATGTTTGCAGGTCTGACACAGGTCAAACTGGGGGGAGAGAAAGAGGGTGCCATTTTAAAATGACACCCTATTCTCTACGGTGCACTACTTTACACCCGAGCCTTATGGGGCCCTGGTCAAAAGTGGTGCACGAAATAGGGTGCCATTTGGAAACAGAGCACCATTTAGGACGCATACAGAGTATGAAGAGGTCCGTTTTAGTCCTGTAGTAGTCGTGTCTACAGGGAGGCAGGTATAGGAGTTTTGTAATATAATATTAGTTTTCTGGACTAGGCTTTCAACAAACAAATCCCTTTGAAAGTTGACGTGATAGTTATTAGATTGGGAAAACAAAACAACAACAAAAAAACTGACTATTACTCTTCCAACTCTGAATGAGCACGTAGAAATAGAATGGGTGGAGTCAGAGCCATGTACATTTACATTGACATTTTATAAATACGGCTCTGGATTACGATGTAGAGGTTCTCCACCATTCCAGAACTTTACTATGCAAAGAATCAAGGAACGTTGTTGTGGTGTTGAAAAAAAAAATCACAAATGGCCCAAAATGTACACTATGGTAGAGTATATCCTTTTTTAAATCAACAGGGGGGGGGGCTTCTTTACCTTTCGCAGTGCAATAATATCCCCATTATATACTGTATATACAGTTACTGTATGTTGTTTTGTGTACAGCTTTGTTTCAAATGAATGTACAGATTGGCAGGTAGAAGAGAGACGGAGACAAAAAGAGGGTTGACCTTTTATGGAGATAGTTTATGTGAGGTTTTCTGTGTTAACCAATGGGACACAATGTTACCGTTTCTAATACTGATGTGTCTACTACTCCGGGCACCGACAACAAACTAACAATGGCTGGGGACATCAATGAGAGCATGTAGAAAATACTGCATTCTGAGCGATAGGTAGGAAACGAAAAGGGGTTGGGTTTGTTGTCACTAATGTTGTAGAGACAAACATCTGTGTGTACCACGACGATGACGATCAAGGTGGCCAATAGGAAAGATGAATAAAAGAGTCATTCCACGAGAGATGGTTAAGAGTAGGTTACAGACATTGGGTCGGGATCGAGGTTGAGGTCGAGGTTGGGGTCGAGGTTGAGGTTGAGGTCGGGGTCGAGGTTGGGGTCGAGGTTGGGATCGGGGTCGAGGTTGGGATCGGGGTCGAGGTTGGGGATCGAGGTTGGGATCGAGGTTGGGATCGGGGTCGAGGTTGGGATCGGGGTCGAGGTTGGGGATCGAGGTTGGGGTCGAGGTTGGGATCGGGGTCGAGGTTGGGATCGGGGTCGAGGTTGGGGATCGAGGTTGGGATCGAGGTTGAGATCGGGGTCGAGGTTGGGGATCGAGGTTGGGGATCGAGGTTGGGGATCGAGGTTGGGGTCGAGGTTGGGATCGGGGTCGAGGTTGGGATCGGGGTCGAGGTTGGGGATCGAGGTTGGGATCGAGGTTGGGATCGGGGTCGAGGTTGGGGATCGAGGTTGGGGATCGAGGTTGGGGATCGAGGTTGGGATCGGACGATAGGAGTAGGTTTTTGTTAAATGACCAAACTCTTGCTGAAGCAAGGCCCTGTATTCCACATACAATACTCTAAATGCACAGTTTGCTTTAGTTTAGTTTTGTATTTGATCAAGTTTCACTTGATTTTGCACTTATTTTTTTCATTCCACATTCCTATTGGCACACACAGTATCGAACTAACTTTGATTGGCTGAAACAGGTGTCATTCACACAGAAATCACACTCTTTCTCCATAATCTGCATAGTAACAGTTAGAGACCGCCGCCACACACTGAACACACTATAATAGGCTTTCATATGTTATACAGTTAAAAACAATGATCAGTAAATATAACTGTTGAACTTCAACCCTCTGGAGGCATTGTATTTCAAGGCTGGGGGGTGTGGGCGGGGGGGGGGGGGGGGGGGGTCACCAAGGCCACGGACATCATTCCACATCTCTCCCTCCGGCCCCGTAGCGGATCACAAACAGAACAGGACCACAGGAAACACAGGAGTGGTTCTATCCTTGTCCCCTAAACACATAGGACTCTATGTGACCGCTGCATCTGCAGATGACTGACGCGTCACATGTGGGCTGTATTCATTAGACACCCAAAACAGAAGAAAAAAAAAGGGCGTGAAACAAGAAGGGACTACCTGAACTCGTAAAATAAGGATTTGTTCTCCTTTGCACAGCGTTTTGCTACAGTGTACCCTAATGAATACAACCCTGACGAACCTCTGACTGACAGGGACAGCTGGTATTATGGTGGCTTGGCACCTTGGGTAAGCAGGAATAACCTTCTCACTGTCGCGCCTGTGTCTTAAATGGCATCCTATTCACTATGTGTAAACACATTTCGCTGGGTGTCTTTTCTTTCTTCCTTGTCTCACAACGAGTTGTCAGAACATTCACGATAAGAGAAGATGAAATGAGAGAAGACGAAAACGTCCAAATGCTACCGAACGGTAGAAATCATCTGTATATCAACAACACACTATAGGGATAGGGTGGTATTTCAGATGTTACCACTGTGGGGATCAGTCTCGAGTAACCCCCTCCCTCCCTTCCCCCCCCTCGGTTAGAGTGTAGGGGCGGCGGGGTAGCCTAGTGGTTAGAGTGTAGAGGGTGGCAGGTAGCCTAGTGGTTAGAGTGTAGAGGGTGGCAGGTAGCCTAGTGGTTAGAGTGTAGAGGGGTCAGGGTAGCCTAGTGGTTAGAGTGTAGAGGGTGGCAGGTAGCCTAGTGGTTAGAGTGTAGAGGGTGGCAGGTAGCCTAGTGGTTAGAGTGTAGAGGGTGGCAGGTAGCCTAGTGGTTAGAGTGTAGAGGGTGGCAGGTAGCCTAGTGGTTAGAGTGTAGAGGGTGGCAGGTAGCCTAGTGGTTAGAGTGTAGAGGGGTCAGGGTAGCCTAGTGGTTAGAGTGTTGGGGCGGCAGGGTAGCCTAGTGGGTAGAGTGTTGGGCTGGCAGGGTAGCCTAGTGGTTAGAGTGTAGAGGCGGCAGGGTAGCCTAGTGGTTAGAGTGTTGGGGCGGCAGGGTAGCCAAGTGGTTAGAGTGTAGGGGCGGCAGGGTAGCCTAGTGGTTAGAGTGTAGAGGGTGGCAGGTAGCCTAGTGGTTAGAGTGTTGGGGCGGCAGGGTAGCCTAGTGGTTAGAGTGTTGGGGCGGCAGGGTAGCCTAGTGGTTAGAGTGCAGAGGCGGCAGGGTAGCCTAGTGGTTAGAGTGTAGGGCTGGCAGGGTAGCCTAGTGGTTAAAGTGTTGGGGCGGCAGGGTAGCCTAGTGGTTAGAGTGTAGAGGAGGCAGGTAGCCTAGTGGTTAGAGTGTTGGGGCGGCAGGGTAGCCTAGTGGGTAGAGTGTTGGTGGCGGCAGGGTAGCCTAGTGGTTAGAGTGTTGGTGGCGGCAAGGTAGCCTAGTGGTTAGAGTGTAGAGGGTGGCAGGGTAGCCTAGTGGTTAGAGTGTTGGGGCGGCAGGGTAGCCTAGTGGTTAGAGTGTTGGGGCTGCAGGGTAGCCTAGTGGTTAGAGTGTTGGGGCGGCAGGGTAGCCAAGTGGTTAGAGTGTAGAGGCGGCAGGGTAGCCTAGTGGTTAGAGTGTTGGGGCGGCAGGGTAGCCAAGTGGTTAGAGTGTAGAGGGTGGCAGGGTAGCCTAGTGGTTAGAGTGTTGGGGCGGCAGGGTAGCCTAGTGGTTTAGAGTGTAGAGGGGGCAGGGTAGCCTAGTGGTTAGAGTGTTGGGGCGGCAGGGTAGCCAAGTGGTTAGAGTGTAGAGGGTGGCAGGGTAGCCTAGTGGTTAGAGTGTTGGGGCGGCAGGGTAGCCTAGTGGTTTAGAGTGTAGAGGGGGCAGGGTAGCCTAGTGGTTAGAGCGTTGGACTAGTAACCGAAAAGGTTGCTAGATCAAATCCCTGAGCTGACAAGGAAAAAAATCTGTCGTTCTGCCCCTTGAACAAGGCTGTTAACCCACTGTTACTAGCCCGTCATTGTAAATAAAAATTTGTTTTTAACTGTTAAATTAAAAAAAAAACCTGAGGGGGAGATTTCTTGAGTTTGAAAAATAAAGAAAAAAATGTAATTGATAATGTGACTAACAACAAAATGTGTGTATCAACAATATGTCTCATGTACCCCGCTATTTAAATAATTGAACACAAAACAAAATAAAGGTGATGACACTAATTATATCAACGTGGTCTCTTTCCATTTAAGGTCACAAAACACTTCAGTTACATTACAACAGTAAGAAGGGCCTAGGTACTGTAGAAGTTGTAGAGGCTAATCTGGCATATTACAACAGTAAGAAGGGCCTAGGTACTGTAGAAGTTGTAGAGGCTAATCTGGGATATTATAACAGTAAGAAGGGCCTAGGTACTGTAGAAGTTGTAGAGGCTAATCTGTGATATTACAACAGTAAGAAGGGCCTAGGTACTGTAGAAGTTGTAGAGGCTAATCTGGGATATTACAACAGTAAGAAGGGCCTAGGTACTGTAGAAATTGTAGAGGCTAATCTGGGATATTACAACAGTAAGAAGGGCCTAGGTACTGTAGAAGTTGTAGAGGCTAATCTGGGATATTACAACAGTAAGAAGGGCCTAGTTACTGTAGAAGTTGTAGAGGCCAATCTGGGATATTACAACAGTAAGAAGGGCCTAGGTACTGTAGAAGTTGTAGAGGCTAATCTGGCATATTACAACAGTAAGAAGGGCCTAGGTACTGTAGAAGTTGTAGAGGCCAATCTGGGATATTACAACAGTAAGAAGGGCCTAGGTACTGTAGAAGTTGTAGAGGCTAATCTGGGATATTACAATGGTAAGAAGACGTTGTACATTTTGTACAGGCTAATCATAGAATACCTAAATCAACGGTGTTTTATTGTCATCACACATGACACACTGGTTCTTATCCACGCTCATAGTCTTTTATAGTATATGACAGGGGGGAAAGGACTACGACGACATACTAACTCAGAATCATTTAATTCAGCAAACCAGCAGCCACCAAGAGAAAATCAATACAGATAGCAGCTAACAAGAAAACACAAGTCTGTCAGGCTGACCTGTGGGCTTTCTGAGCCCCTTCAGCCATCTGACTGGGGTCTGTAAACGATACTCTGTCTTTCATCTTAAATTGGCTCTCCCTATTCCCTAAATAGTGCACTACTTTTTGAACCAAGACCCATAGGTATCTGATCAAAAGTAGTGCACTATATAGGGAATAGGGAGTGTCATTTTGGGACGCACTTCTCCATCTCACAACATGAGAACCAACTTATATTGATTCTGGAGTTAAACATCTACTAGCTTCATTCACATGAATCTATTTTGATAATTCATTTTGTCCTGAGAACATAGACAAATCAAATCAAATCAAATGTATTTATATAGCCCTTCTTACATCAGCTGATATCTCAAAGTGCTGTACAGAAACCCAGCCTAAAACCCCAAACAGCAAGCAATGCAGGTGTAGAAGCACGGTGGCCAGGAAAAACTCCCTAGAAAGGCCAAAACCTAGGAAGAAACCTAGAGAGGAACCAGGCTATGTGGGGTGGCCAGTCCTCTGCTGGCTGTGCCGGGTGGAGATTATAACAGAACATGGCCAAGATGTTCAAATGTTCATAGATGACCAGCAGGGTCAAATAATAATAATCACAGTGATTTTCGAGGGTGCAACAAGCCAGCACCTCAGCAGTAAAAGTCAGTTGGCTTTTCATAGCCGATCATTCAGAGTATCTCTACCGCTCCTGCTGTCTCTAGAGAGTTGAAAACAGCAGGTCTGTGACTGGTAGCACGTCCGCTGAAGTAGCCTACATATTGTGGCAGCTGTACACATGTAAATGAAGGAGGAGAATTATTGGTGATTTACGGCCATGCATAGACTGCCACCTGTAGGAACTAATAGAGGGGAGTTTTAATGAGCTGTATCTTCACCTGTAGTAATCTAACATACCACTAGGTGGCAGTACAACACAGGTCAGATATGGACAGGTCTTTCTTTCTTTCTTTTTTAGTTAAAACTGCTTTTTTTTTATTGAAAAAAAAAACAGTGTACTTACAAGAAGTATACAAACAGACAATGGTAAAATATGCTAGAAATGGTTACAACAAATTACACATTATACAGAGACATTAGAGGATGCACACATATTGATTGTTTTAACAGCTTTCTGATTAGAAGAATGTTGAATGTTCTTAATAATGTACTGCTCGGATTTCCTTCTAGAAAACACGGAAGAGTGGTTATTTATTAGTGAATTTACATTTATGAATATTACATTTTGCCATTAGCGCAATTAGTTTGGAGGTAAAAATTGTTTTTCTTTATCCTTATTATGGTTAAGGAAACCGAGCAGCACATTCTCCCATAAAAAAAATAAAAAAAATAAATAAAACAGTAATCAAGAATATTAACAATTATAAAACTATGAATATCTGTCCATAGTTTCTTTACATGTAGACAATGTCAAAATAAATGCAAATCTGTTTCTGGATGCTCAACATAAAATGTACAGTTAATGTTGATGTATTTTTTGAGTTTCTTCAGATAATAATTCACAGGGTCATACTCATGGATCATTCTGAAAGAGAGACCTCTCTGACCTTGTTAAACAAGCAGGTATTTGTCTGGTAATAATTAGACTTTTATTCCCAACAGGTATTATTGACAAATATGTTCCAGTAAATTGTGACGTAAGGAATAGATACAATATCCCTTTGAAATAAAGCAGGTATGGATCTGTTGTTCTGAGGGAACAAGGGAGAAACACTATCTCTATTGGAGAGTCAACTGGATTAAGCGAAGGTAGGTCAAGAAGGTGAGGTTTGGTTACACCTCTAAATAACATGAGAGTTCCAGATGGAATAGCATCAGAGACTATGGAGAACTCTCTAGGAGGGCAGGTCAGCAAGGTGAGGTCTGGTTAAACCTCTAAATAACATGAGAGTTCCAGATGGAATAGCATCAAAGACAACAGGCCAACTCAGGTGTTACAGGGATATTGTAACGAAATACAAATTACTCATCACTGAGTAACAATTGATCTACATTAAAAAGTTAATGAAGACTTTCTATACAAAATATCCTTATTTTTCCAAATGAAATATCTATACGGGAAAATATTATGTTTACATATTAGCGACCACGCTACGAATGCTTGTCTGTGAAAAGCAGATCGTTTTGCAGGAATCTTATCAATGTTATAGTTACAAAGTAACATAAAATTGAAGCCACCAAAACGGGAGAAGATATAATGAGGGATGAAATGTCAAATTGAAGTTGGATTCTTTAAGAAATGTTTAGCCCAATTTATCTTAAAAAGTATTATTAAGAGTAGGAACATCTAAAATATGTAGACCACCATATTCATGTGTGTTCATAACAACAGATTTCCTAATTATAATTATAATGTGTACGATTCTTCCTGATGAAGCTGAAAAGCATCTGGTCAACCGCTTTACCTATGTTGTTGTCAAGATGTAGGGACTGGGCTGTATGTAGGGACTGGGCTGTATGTAGGGGACTGGGCTGTATGTAGGGGACTGGGCTGTATGTAGGGGACTGGGCTGTGTGTAGGGACTGGGCTGTGTGTAGGGACTGGGCTGCATGTAGGGACTGGGCTGTATGTAGGGGACTGGGCTGTATGTAGGGGACTGGGCTGTATGTAGGGACTGGGCTGTATGTAGGGGACTGGGCTGTATGTAGGGGACTGGGCTGTATGTAGGGACTAGGCTGCATGTAGGGACTGGGCTGCATGTAGGGACTGGGCTGTATGTAGGGGACTGGGCTGCATGTAGGGGACTGGGCTGTATGTAGGGGACTGGGCTGTATGTAGGGGACTGGGCTGTATGCAGGGGACTGGGCAGTATGTAGGGGACTGGGCTGCATGTAGGGACTGGGCTGTATGTAGGGGACTGGGCTGTATGTAGGGACTGGGCTGTATGTAGGGGACTGGGCTGTATGTAGGGGACTGGGCTGTATGTAGGGGACTGGGCTGTATGTAGGGGACTGGGCTGTATGTAGGGACTGGGCTGTATGTAGGGGACTGGGCTGTATGTAGGGGACTGGGCTGTATGTAGGGGACTGGGCGGGCTGTATGTAGGGGACTGGGCTGCATGTAGGGACTGGGCTGTATGTAGGGAACTGGGCTGTATGTAGGGACTGGGCTGCATGTAGGGACTGGGCTGTATGTAGGGGACTGGGCTGCATGTAGGGACTGGGCTGTATGTAGGGGACTGGGCTGTATGTGGGGACTGGGCTGTATGTAGGGGACTGGGCTGTATGTAGGGGACTGGGCTGTATGTAGGGGACTGGGCTACATGTAGGGACTGGGCTGTATGTAGGGGACTGGGCTGTATGTAGGGACAGGGCTGCATGTAGGGACTGGGCTGTATGTAGGGGACTGGGCTGTATGTAGGGGACTGGGCTGTATGTAGGGGACTGGGCTGTATGTAGGGGACTGGGCTGTATGTAGGGACTGGGCTGTATGTAGGGGACTGGGTTGTATGTAGGGGACTGGGCTGCATGTATGGACTGGGCTGTATGTAGGGGACTGGGCTGTATGTAGGGGACTGGGCTGCATGTAGGGACTGGGCTGTATGTAGGGGACTGGGCTGTATGTGGGGACTGGGCTGTATGTAGGGGACTGGGCTGTATGTAGGGGACTGGGCTGTATGTAGGGGACTGGGCTGTATGTAGGGACTGGGCTGTATGTAGGGGACTGGGCTGTATGTAGGGGACTGGGCGGGCTGTATGTAGGGGACTGGGCTGCATGTAGGGACTGGGCTGTATGTAGGGGACTGGGCTGTATGTAGGGACTGGGCTGCATGTAGGGACTGGGCTGTATGTAGGGACTGGGCTGTATGTAGGGGACTGGGCTGTATGTAGTGGACTGGGCTGCATGTAGGGGACTGGGCTGTATGTAGGGGACTGGGCTGCATGTAGGGGACTGGGCTGCATGTAGGGGACTGGGCTGCATGTAGGGACTGGGCTGTATGTAGGGGACTGGGCTATATGTAGGGGACTGGGCTGCATGTAGGGACTGGGCTGTATGTAGGGGACTGGGCTGCATGTAGGGACTGGGCTGTATGTAGGGGACTGGGCTGCATGTAGGGACTGGGCTGTATGTAGGGGACTGGGCTGTATGTAGGGACTGGGCTGTATGTAGGGGACTGGGCTGTATGTAGGGGACTGGGATGCATGTAGGGGACTGGGCTGTATTTAGGGGTACTGGGCTGCATGTAGGGACTGGGCTGTATGTAGGGGACTGGGCTGCATGTAGGGACTGGGCTGTATGTAGGGGACTGGGCTGTATGTAGGGACTGGGCTGTATGTAGGGGACTGGGCTGTATGTAGGGGACTGGGCTACATGTAGGGACTGGGCTGTATGTAGGGGACTGGGCTACATGTAGGGACTGGGCTGTATGTAGGGGACTGGGCTGCATGTAGGGACTGGGCTGTATGTAGGGGACTGGGCTGTATGTAGGGACTGGGCTGTATGTAGGGGACTGGGCTGTATGTAGGGGACTGGGCTGTATGTAGGGGACTGGGCTGCATGTAGTGGACTGGGCTGTATGTAGGGGACTGGGCTGCATGTAGGGACTGGGCTGTATGTAGGGGACTGGGCTGCATGTAGGGACTGGGCTGTATGTAGGGGACTGGGCTGTATGTAAGGACTGGGCTGTATGTAGGGGACTGGGCTGTATCAAGGGGACTGGGCTGTATGTAGGGGACTGGGCTGTATGTAGGGGACTGGGCTGTATGTAGGGGACTGGGCTGTATGTAGGGGACTGGGCTGTATGTAGGGGACTGGGCGGGCTGTATGTAGGGGACTGGGCTGCATGTAGAGACTGGGCTGTATGTAGGGGACTGGGCTGTATGTAGGGACTGGGCTGTATGTAGGGGACTGGGCTGTATGTAGGGGACTGGGCTGTATGTAGGGGACTGGGCTGTATGTAGGGGATAGGGCTGTATGTAGGGGACTGGGCTGTATGTAGGGGACTGGGGGGGCTGTATGTAGTGGACTGGGCTAAATGTAGGGACTGGGCTGTATGTAGGGAACTGGGCTGTATGTAGGGACTGGGCTGCATGTAGGGACTGGGCTGTATGTAGGGGACTGGGCTGCATGTAGGGACTGGGCTGCATGTAGGGGACTGGGCTGTATGTAGGGGACTGGGCTGCATGTAGGGACTGGGCTGCATGTAGGGGACTGGGCTGCATGTAGGACCTGTATGTAGGGGACTGGGCTGCATGTAGGGACTGGGCTGTATGTAGGGGACTGGGCTGTATGTAGGGACTGGGCTGTATGTAGGGGACTGGGCTGTATGTAGTGGACTGGGCTGCATGTAGGGGACTGGGCTGTATGTAGGGGACTGGGCTGCATGTAGGAACTGGGCTGTATGTAGGGGACTGGGCTGCATGTAGGGACTGGGCTGTATGTAGGGGACTGGGCTGTATGTAGGGGACTGGGCTGTATGTAGGGGACTGGGCTGTATGTAGGGACTGGGCTGTATGTAGGGGACTGGGCTGTATGTAGGGGACTGGGCTGTATGTAGGGGACTGGGCGGGCTGTATGTAGGGGACTGGGCTGCATGTAGGGACTGGGCTGTATGTAGGGGACTGGGCTGTATGTAGGGACTGGGCTGCATGTAGGGACTGGGCTGTATGTAGGGGACTGGGCTGCATGTAGGGACTGGGCTGCATGTAGGGACTGGGCTGTATGTAGGGGACTGGGCTGCATGTAGGGACTGGGCTGTATGTTTGGGACTGGGCTGCATGTAGAGACTGGGCTGTATGTAGGGGACTGGGCTGTATGTGGGGACTGGGCTGTATGTAGGGGACTGGGCTGTATGTAGGGGATTGGGCTGCATGTAGGGGACTGGGCTGTATGTAGGGGACTGGGCTGCATGTAGGGACTGGGCTGTATGTAGGGGACTGGGCTGCATGTAGGGACTGGGCTGTATGTAGGGGACTGGGCTGTATGTGGGGACTGGGCTGTATGTAGGGGACTGGGCTGTATGTAGGGGACTGGGCTGTATGTAGGGGACTGGGCTGTATGTAGGGGACTGGGCTGTATGTAGGGACTGGGCTGTATGTAGGGGACTGGGCTGTATGTAGGGGACTGGGCGGGCTTTATGTAGAGGACTGGGCTGCATGTAGGGACTGCCTGTATGTAGGGGACTGGGCTGTATGTAGGGACTGGGCTGCATGTAGGGACTGGGCTGTATGTAGGGACTGGGCTGTATGTAGGGGACTGGGCTGCATGTAGGGACTGGGCTGTATGTAGAGGACTGGGCTGTATGTAGGGGACTGGGCTGCTTGTAGGGACTGGGCTGTATGTAGGGGACTGGGCTGCATGTAGGGACTGGGCTGTATGTAGGGGACTGGGCTGCATGTAGGGACTGGGCTGTATGTAGGGGACTGGGCTGTATGTAGGGACTGGGCTGTATGTAGGGGACTGGGCTGTATGTAGGGGACTGGGCTGCATGTAGGGGACTGGGCTGTATGTAGGGGACTGGGCTGCATGTAGGGACTGGGCTGTATGTAGGGGACTGGGCTGCATGTAGGGACTGGGCTGTATGTAGGGGACTGGGCTGTATGTAGGGACTGGGCTGTATGTATGGGACTGGGCTGTATGTAGGGGACTGGGCTGTATGTAGGGGACTGGGCTGTATGTAGGTGACTGGGCTGTATGTAGGGACTGGGCTGTATGTAGGGGACTGGGCTGTATGTAGGGACTGGGCTGTATGTAGGGGACTGGGCTGTATGTAGGGACTGGGCTGTATGTAGGGGACTGGGCTGTATGTAGGGACTGGGCTGTATGTAGGGGGACTGGGCTGCATGTAGGGACTGGGCTGTATGTAGGGGACTGGGCTGCATGTAGGGACTGGGCTGTATGTAGGGGACTGGGCTGCATGTAGGGACTGGTTTGTATGTAGGGGACTGGGCTGTATGTAGGGACTGGGCTGTATGTAGGGGACTGGGCTGCATGTAGGGACTGGGCTGTATGTAGGGGACTGGGCTGCATGTAGGACCCGGGCTGTATGTAGGGGACTGGGCTGCATGTAGGGACTGGGCTGTATGTAGGGGACTGGGCTGTATGTAGGGACTGGGCTGTATGTAGGGGACTGGGTTGTATGTAGGGGACTGGGCTGTATGTAGGGGACTGGGCGGGCTGTATGTAGGGGACTGGGCTGCATGTAGGGACTGGGCTGTATGTAGGGGACTGGGCTGTATGTAGGGACTGGGCTGCATGTAGGGACTGGGCTGTATGTAGGGACTGGGCTGTATGTAGGGGACTGGGCTGCATGTAGGGACTGGGCTGTATGTAGGGGACTGGGCTGTATGTAGGGGACTGGGCTGCATGTAGGGACTGGGCTGTATGTAGGGGACTGGGCTGCATGTAGGGACTGGGCTGTATGTAGGGGACTGGGCTGTATGTAGGGGACTGGGCTGCATGTAGGGACTGGGCTGTATGTAGGGGACTGGGCTGCATGTAGAGACTGGGCTGTATGTAGGGGACTGGGCTGTATGTTTGGGACTGGGCTGCATGTAGAGACTGGGCTGTATGTAGGGGACTGGGCTGTATGTGGGGACTGGGCTGTATGTAGGGGACTGGGCTGTATGTAGGGGATTGGGCTGCATGTAGGGGACTGGGCTGTATGTAGGGGACTGGGCTGCATGTAGGGACTGGGCTGTATGTAGGGGACTGGGCTGCATGTAGGGACTGGGCTGTATGTAGGGGACTGGGCTGTATGTGGGGACTGGGCTGTATGTAGGGGACTGGGCTGTATGTAGGGGACTGGGCTGTATGTAGGGGACTGGGCTGTATGTAGGGGACTGGGCTGTATGTAGGGACTGGGCTGTATTTAGGGGACTGGGCTGTATGTAGGGGACTGGGCGGGCTTTATGTAGGGGACTGGGCTGAATGTAGGGACTGCCTGTATGTAGGGGACTGGGCTGTATGTAGGGACTGGGCTGCATGTAGGGACTGGGCTGTATGTAGGGACTGGGCTGTATGTAGGGGACTGGGCTGCATGTAGGGACTGGGCTGTATGTAGAGGACTGGGCTGTATGTAGGGGACTGGGCTGCATGTAGGGACTGGGCTGTATGTAGGGGACTGGGCTGCATGTAGGGACTGGGCTGTATGTAGGGGACTGGGCTGCATGTAGGGACTGGGCTGTATGTAGGGGACTGGGCTGTATGTAGGGACTGGGCTGTATGTAGGGGACTGGGCTGTATGTAGGGGACTGGGCTGCATGTAGGGGACTGGGCTGTATGTAGGGGACTGGGCTGCATGTAGGGACTGGGCTGTATGTAGGGGACTGGGCTGCATGTAGGGACTGGGCTGTATGTAGGGGACTGGGCTGTATGTAGGGACTGGGCTGTATGTATGGGACTGGGCTGTATGTAGGGGACTGGGCTGTATGTAGGGGACTGGGCTGTATGTAGGTGACTGGGCTGTATGTAGGGACTGGGCTGTATGTAGGGGACTGGGCTGTATGTAGGGACTGGGCTGTATGTAGGGGACTGGGCTGTATGTAGGGACTGGGCTGTATGTAGGGGACTGGGCTGTATGTAGGGACTGGGCTGTATGTAGGGGACTGGGCTGCATGTAGGGACTGGGCTGTATGTAGGGGACTGGGCTGCATGTAGGGACTGGGCTGTATGTAGGGGACTGGGCTGCATGTAGGGACTGGGCTGTATGTAGGGGACTGGGCTGTATGTAGGGACTGGGCTGTATGTAGGGGACTGGGCTGCATGTAGGGACTGGGCTGTATGTAGGGGACTGGGCTGCATGTAGGACCCGGGCTGTATGTAGGGGACTGGGCTGCATGTAGGGACTGGGCTGTATGTAGGGGACTGGGCTGTATGTAGGGACTGGGCTGTATGTAGGGGACTGGGTTGTATGTAGGGGACTGGGCTGTATGTAGGGGACTGGGCGGGCTGTATGTAGGGGACTGGGCTGCATGTAGGGACTGGGCTGTATGTAGGGGACTGGGCTGTATGTAGGGACTGGGCTGCATGTAGGGACTGGGCTGTATGTAGGGACTGGGCTGTATGTAGGGGACTGGGCTGCATGTAGGGACTGGGCTGTATGTAGGGGACTGGGCTGTATGTAGGGGACTGGGCTGCATGTAGGGACTGGGCTGTATGTAGGGGACTGGGCTGCATGTAGGGACTGGGCTGTATGTAGGGGACTGGGCTGTATGTAGGGGACTGGGCTGCATGTAGGGACTGGGCTGTATGTAGGGGACTGGGCTGCATGTAGAGACTGGGCTGTATGTAGGGGACTGGGCTGTATGTGGGGACTGGGCTGTATGTAGGGGACTGGGCTGTATGTAGGGGACTGGGCTGTATGTAGGGGACTGGGCTGTATGTAGGGGACTGGGCTGTATGTAGGGACTGGGCTGTATGTAGGGGACTGGGCTGTATGTAGGGGACTGGGCTGTATGTAGGGGACTGGGCGGACTGTATGTAGGGGACTGGGCTGCATGTAGGGACTGGGCTGTATGTAGGGGACTGGGCTGTATGTAGGGACTGGGCTGCATGTAGGGACTGGGCTGTATGTAGGGACTGGGCTGCATGTAGGGACTGGGCTGTATGTAGGGGACTGGGCTGCATGTAGGGACTGGGCTTTATGTAGGGGACTGGGCTGTATGTAGGGGACTGGGCTGTATGTAGGGGACTGGGCTGTATGTAGGGGACTGGGCTGTATGTAGGGGACTGGGCTGTATATAGGGGACTGGGCTGTATGTAGGGGACTGGGCTGTATATAGGGGACTGGGCTGTATGTAGGGACTGGGCTGTATGTAGGGGACTGGGCTGTATGTAGGGGACTGGGCTGCATGTAGGGGACTGGGCTGTATGTAGGGGACTGGGCTGTATGTAGGGGACTGGGCTGCATGTAGGGGACTGGGCTGTATGTAGGGGACTGGGCTGTATGTAGGGGACTGGGCTGTATATAGGGGACTGGGCTGTATGTAGGGACTGGGCTGTATGTAGGGGACTGGGCTGTATGTAGGGGACTGGGCTGCATGTAGGGGACTGGGCTGTATGTAGGGACTGGGCTGTATGTAGGGGACTGGGCTGTATGTAGGGGACTGGGCTGTATGTAGGGGCTGGGCTGTATGTAGGGGACTGGGCTGCATGTAGGGGACTGGGCTGCATGTAGGGGACTGGGCTGTACGTAGGGACTGGGCTGTATGTAGGGGCTGGGCTGTATGTAGGGACTGGGCTGTATGTAGGGGACTGGGCTGTATGTAGGGACTGGGCTGTATGTAGGGGACTGGGCTGTATGTAGGGGACTGTGCTTTATATAGGGGACTGGGCTGTATGTAGGGACTGGGCTGTATGTAGGGGACTGGGCTGTATGTAGGGGACTGGGCTGCATGTAGGGGACTGGGCTGTATATAGGGGACTGGGCTGCATGTAGGGACTGGGCTGTATGTAGGGGACTGGGCTGTATGTAGGGGACTGGGCTGTATATAGGGCCAGGGCTGTATGTAGGGACTGGGCTGTATGTAGGGACTGGGCTGCATGTAGGGGACTGGGCTGTATGTAGGGACTGGGCTGTATGTAGGGGCTGGGCTGTATGTAGGGACTGGGCTGTATGTAGGGACTGGGCTGTATGTAGGGGACTGGGCTGTATGAAGGAACTGGGCTGCATGTAGGGGACTGGGCTGTATGTAGGGACTGGGCTGTATGTAGGGGACTGGGCTGTATGTAGGGACTGGGCTGTATGTAGGGGACTGGGCTGTATGTAGGGACTGGGCTGTATGTAGGGGACTGGGCTGTATGTAGGGACTGGGCTGTATGTAGGGGACTGGGCTGTATGTAGGGACTGGGCTGTATGTAGGGGACTGGGCTGTATGAAGGAACTGGGCTGCATGTAGGGGACTGGGCTGTATGTAGGGACTGGGCTGTATGTAGGGGACTGGGCTGTATGTAGGGACTGGGCTGTATGTAGGGGACTGGGCTGTATGTAGGGACTGGGCTGTATGTAGGGGACTGGGCTGTATGTAGGGACTGGGCTGTATGTAGGGGACTGGGCTGTATGTAGGGGACTGGGCTGTATGTAGGGGCTGGGCTGTATGTAGGGGACTGGGCTGCATGTAGGGGACTGGGCTGCATGTAGGGGACTGGGCTGTATGTAGGGACTGGGCTGTATGTAGGGGCTGGGCTGTATGTAGGGACTGGGCTGTATGTAGGGGACTGGGCTGTATGTAGGGACTGGGCTGTATGTAGGGGACTGGGCTGTATGTAGGGGACTGTGCTTTATATAGGGGACTGGGCTGTATGTAGGGACTGGGCTGTATGTAGGGGACTGGGCTGTATGTAGGGGACTGGGCTGCATGTAGGGGACTGGGCTGTATATAGGGGACTGGGCTGCATGTAGGGACTGGGCTGTATGTAGGGGACTGGGCTGTATGTAGGGGACTGGGCTGTATATAGGGACTGGGCTGTATGTAGGGACTGGGCTGTATGTAGGGACTGGGCTGCATGTAGGGGACTGGGCTGTATGTAGGGACTGGGCTGTATGTAGGGGCTGGGCTGTATGTAGGGACTGGGCTGTATGTAGGGACTGGGCTGTATGTAGGGGACTGGGCTGTATGAAGGAACTGGGCTGCATGTAGGGGACTGGGCTGTATGTAGGGACTGGGCTGTATGTAGGGGACTGGGCTGTATGTAGGGACTGGGCTGTATGTAGGGGACTGGGCTGTATGTAGGGACTGGGCTGTATGTAGGGGACTGGGCTGTATGTAGGGACTGGGCTGTATGTAGGGGACTGGGCTGTATGTAGGGACTGGGCTGTATGTAGGGGACTGGGCTGTATGAAGGAACTGGGCTGCATGTAGGGGACTGGGCTGTATGTAGGGACTGGGCTGTATGTAGGGGACTGGGCTGTATGTAGGGACTGGGCTGTATGTAGGGGACTGGGCTGTATGTAGGGACTGGGCTGTATGTAGGGGACTGGGCTGTATGTAGGGACTGGGCTGTATGTAGGGGACTGGGCTGTATGTAGGGACTGGGCTGTATGTAGGGGACTGGGCTGTATGAAGGAACTGGGCTGCATGTAGGGGACTGGGCTGTATGTAGGGACTGGGCTGTATGTAGGGGACTGGGCTGTATGTAGGGACTGGGCTGTATGTAGGGGACTGGGCTGTATGTAGGGACTGGGCTGTATGTAGGGGACTGGGCTGCATGTAGGGACTGGGCTGTATGTAGGGGACTGGGCTGTATGTAGGGACTGGGCTGTATGTAGGGGACTGGGCTGTATGAAGGAACTGGGCTGCATGTAGGGGACTGGGCTGTATGTAGGGACTGGGCTGTATGTAGGGGACTGGGCTGTAAGTAGGGACTGGGCTGTATGTAGGGGACTGGGCTGTATGTAGGGACTGGGCTGTATGTAGGGGACTGGGCTGTATGTAGGGACTGGGCTGTATGTAGGGGACTGGGCTGTATGTAGGGGACTGGGCTGTATGTAGGGGCTGGGCTGTATGTAGGGGACTGGGCTGCATGTAGGGGACTGGGCTGCATGTAGGGGACTGGGCTGTATGTAGGGACTGGGCTGTATGTAGGGACTGGGCTGTATGTAGGGACTGGGCTGTATGTAGGGACTGGGCTGCATGTAGGGGATTGGGCTGTATGTAGGGACTGGGCTGTATGTAGGGGCTGGGCTGTATGTAGGGACTGGGCTGTATGTAGGGACTGGGCTGTATGTAGGGGACTGGGCTGTATGAAGGAACTGGGCTATATGTAGGGGACTGGGCTGTATGTAGGGACTGGGCTGTATGTAGGGGACTGGGCTGTATGTAGGGACTGGGCTGTATGTAGGGGACTGGGCTGTATGTAGGGACTGGGCTGTATGTAGGGGACTGGGCTGTATGTAGGGACTGGGCTGTATGTAGGGGACTGGGCTGTATGTAGGGACTGGGCTGTATGTAGGGGACTGGGCTGTATGAAGGAACTGGGCTGCATGTAGGGGACTGGGCTGTATGTAGGGACTGGGCTGTATGTAGGGGACTGGGCTGTATGTAGGGACTGGGCTGTATGTAGGGGACTGGGCTGTATGTAGGGACTGGGCTGTATGTAGGGGACTGGGCTGTATGTAGGGACTGGGCTGTATGTAGGGGACTGGGCTGTATGTAGGGACTGGGCTGTATGTAGGGGACTGGGCTGTATGTAGGGGACTGGGCTGTATGTAGGGGACTGGGCTACATAAGTAAGTCTGGAGAGACCTTCTGCTTTAGAAAGCAGAATAGTCAATAAGGTCTAACACCAGTCAGATATGATTAGATATATGTCTATTCATCATGAAGCCAGATTGGGTCTCTTCTATAATTGAGTCCAATACTGCCTTCATTATTTTTTGAAAATATAGAGGACACTATTTTGTAGTTGTTATTGAGCAGACAGATTGGACGCCAATTATGGAGGAGAAGAAAGTCTTTCTTGGGCTTAGCGATTAACGTACTCAGACCTTGAGTCAAACTGGGAGAGAGGGCATTATTTGCAATGCTTTCAGCAGTTATGGACAGGTCAAGAATCACGGATATAGCCTGGCTGACACAACACACGTGACTCACATTACAGGGAAAGCTGTGACACACTGGTCTGGAAAGGAGGCCGTTTGTTAAAGCAATATTCGCTCAGAAATTGAGGAACGGGTTTGATTAGTTCTCTAAAAAAAAAATTATCTCCCCCTCATTGGTTAAGACTTGGTGTTGTTTGGATTTGAAAATCCAACCATTGTTAATGGAACGGTGAGGCGCTCGCTCGGAGGCTGTGTGTGTGTGGGACACAGTAAAATCACAGACCCCTCCATTGTGGATGCATTGTACTGACAACATCAAAGGGCCATTTCAGACTTAAGTCAGGAGGACTTTGAGAGTTCGGTGTTGGCCAGACTATCACTGATACATTTACAGCCACAGCACATCGATACAGCACAGCACAATCTGCCCCCCCCCCACCCCAATTGTTGTCAATTGTTGTCTTATTCTGTATTGCTTAATTTTATCCAGTCGTTGTACAAGGTTTACATGTCACACAAAAAAAAGTCACACTTTAAACTGTCAAATAACAAACACAAGAATTGCCAGTCCCTCTTACCTGAAGTTTGGTAAGTATGTATTTATGTTGTTCAAATACCTAAATTGTTTTCACAGGGTCTGTTCATCCCTCACCGTTGTTCTGTTTGGTCCGTGCACTGCAGCAGGAAAACGTAAACGTAGACCAGCAGTGTTATTAGTGAATAGTCCCAGTAGAGGTCTTGGAAAAAAGACATCTTCCTTCACATTTAGCAGGATGACTTTCCTCAGTGCAAATGACAGCGAGGTTTGTTGTTTTAACAAGAAAGGTGAAATGCAAAAAAACTATCAAAACGCTATGAACGGGAGAAAACCGAGAACGTATCAACCAAGACAAGCTTTAATTGGATTTTTATCTTTCACAACTACATTGTCACTGTAGATAGCCTCGCGGTTTACAGGATGAATAACGTTAACATTCGAAAACACCAGCTTTTTAAAGGAGACGACGTGAGCTGCTGTGTAAAGATACTTATTATTTGGATTTAACATCCTATTCTGGGTAAGTAATTTACATTTGTATTACACACCTGCGTGGATTTACTCTAAACATTACGTTATTTTTTTCTAGTGCTGCCACAAAAGAGGAGAGAAGTTAAAACCCCTTAAACTTACTCCAGCGCTTTTCCTTCAAACTACATTCAGATGTTATTTAATTAATGAACAATCCTAAAATGACTGTACAGTAAGTTAGTCGCTGGCGTAATGCATCCCAACATTGAGTGATTTGAAACTGTCAATATTCCCATTTCCTCTGTAGCTTTATAAAAACAGTTGTTTGATTATCCATTGTCCATCTGCTTATTATTTGACTCAATTGGGCAATATTTTGTGTGTGTGTGTGTGTGGAGTCTATTGTGTGGTTCCCAGCAGCCCTAATGTGTTAGTAATGTGTGAATGCAGAATACTTAGGTCAGAATGCCAACAACAGTAGGTATTACATAATTATACTGTGGCCATTGTGGGTGGGTGGGCTCCCCATCTTATTGCTGAAGGTTTGGACGTGTGGTTGTGTGTAGCTAACTGTCCCTGTACTGCCTTAATGCCTGTCCTATCCTTGACTGTTTTAACCCTCATATAATAGCTACTCTCACTCTGAGCTAACCTACTCCGCCCATACACACCTCCTACAGCATGGTTTAGAGTGAACTAGTGTACAGTACATGGCAGCCACTGAGTCAGTGCAGCAACACTGTCATTATAACATGCAAGGAGCTGATAGGCTACTAGTCAGGAACAGGGTTATTGTATGTTGCAGGCCGAAGTAATCATTATAAAACGTGCTGTTTGAATCCAGAATGCTGATTGGTTGAATTTTAAATGTTCCTTCCTTTATTTAACTAGGCAAGTCAGTTAAAAGAACACATTCTTATTTTCAACCGCAGCCTAGAAACAGTGGGTTAACTGCCTTGTTCAGGGGCAGAATGACAGATTTTTTTTCCTTGTCAGCTCTGGGATTTGATCTTGCAACTTTCAAATGCTAGTCTAGTCGGCAGGTAGCCTAGTGGTTAGAGTGTTGGACAGTAGACGTATTTACTACCTACTGTTGTGGGCATTCTGCTAGTCCAACACTCTAACCACTAGACTACCTGCCGCCCCCACACTTTCTGGGCAATACCTGTTCTGTTAGATTTAACAATGTCCCACATCCCAGCCAGTCAATTTATATACTTCATCTCCCTTTGAAAAAAGTGTCTAGACTAGCATTTTGTTTGCCACATTTGGGGTTTGTCTACATCTTGCTGTCTGCCTTACCGACTTGTTGATATTTTTTGCAGTTTTCTTTTGTGATCTCCACAGTAAAAATATGAGAGTGAAGAGGCAGACAGCTTCTCTGATCAAGGCAAATTAATTTATCAGGATCATTACAATGGTTATGTCCAGAGAAACGGCAATAAAGGTAAACAAACCAAAGTGCACATAGTTTGTTGTCCTTTCGGCTGCTTGATGTGATTGTGTGTTAGCTTCAGTTAGCTAGCTAGCGGATGAGAAGTAGCTAGCTTGCGTAGCTTGATATCAAGGATTTGTTTAGCATAGCAACCATTGAAAATAGAATGGATAGAAGGAACGAGCTGCCCATTTTGCTAGTAACTTCAGAATCTTATAACTAACGACTGGCTCTTGCCACAGACTATTTTGTATGATGGATGGATGAAATAAAACACATTTACTCAATACAATGTCTTTAATAGAACATGTCATTGATCTTTTTTTTAAATTATTTATTTATTTTTAATATGTTGGCAACCGTTTTATAAAAGCAATAAAGCCCTCGATCTCAGGAATGATTGAGAAAAACACCTTCCTAAGTGCTGTTTCCCCAACCTTGGTTTCGCCCCTGGGCATTAGAACAGCCCTTAGTCTGGAGTTTTTCACAATATAATTCCCAGGATATCATGCCTTAATGCTTAATAAGTAGCCTTGTCTGAGCCAGAATAGCCCATACAGTGGGGCAAGAAAGTATTTAGTCAGCCACCAATTGTGCAAGAGGCCTGTAATTTTCATCATAAGTACACTTAAACTATGACAGACAAAATGAGAAGAAAAAAAATCCAGAAAATCACATTGTAGGATTTTTAATGAACTTATTTGCAAATTATGGTGGGAAATAAGTATTTGGTCAATAACAAAAGTTTCTCAATACTTTGTTATATACCCTTTGTTGGCAATGACAGAGGTCAAACGTTTTCTGTAAGTCTTCACAAGGTTTTCACACACTGTTGCTGGTATTTTGTCCCATTCCTCCATGCAGATTTCCTCTAGAGCAGTGATGTTTTGGGGCTGTTGCTGGGCAACACAGACTTTCAACTCCCTCCAAAGATTTTCTATGGGGTTGAGATCTGGAGACTGGCTAGGCCACTCCAGGACCTTGAAATGCGTTCTTACGAAGCCACTCCTTCGTTGCCCGGGCGGTGTGTTTGGGATCATTGTCATGCTGAAAGACCCAGCCACGTTTCATCTTCAATGCCCTTGCTGATGGAAGGAGGTTTTCACTCAAAATCTCACGATACATGGCCCCATTCATTCTTTCCTTTACACGGATCAGTCGTCCTGGTCCCTTTGCAGAAAAACAGCCCCAAAGCATGATGTTTCCACCCCCATGCTTCACAGTAGGTATGGTGTTCTTTGGATGCAACTCAGCATTATTTGTCCTCCAAACACGACGAGTTGAGTTTTTACCAAAAAGTTATATTTTGGTTTCATCTGATCATATGACATTCTCCCAATCTTCTTCTGGATAATCTAAATGCTCTCTAGCAAACTTCAGATGGGCCTGGACATGTACTGGCTTAAGCAGGGGGACACGTCTGGCACTGCAGGATTTGAGTCCCTGTTGGCGTAGTGTGTTACTGATGGTAGGCTTGTTACTTTGGTCCCAGCTCTCTGCAGGTTATTCACTAGGTCCCCCCGTGTGGTTCTGGGATTTTTGCTCACCGTTCTTGTGATAATTTTGACCCCACGGGGTGAGATCTTGCGTGGAGCCCCAGATCGAGGGAGAATATCAGTGGTCTTGTATGTCTTCTATTTCCTAATAATTGCTCCCACAGTTAATTTCTTCACACCAAGCTGCTTACCTCTTGCAGATTCAGTCTTCCCAGCCTGGTGCAGGTCTACAATTTTGTTTCTGGTGTCCTTTGACAGCTCTTTGGTCTTGGCCATAGTGTAGTTTGGAGTGTGACTGTTTGAGGTTGTGGACAGGTGTCTTTTATACTGATAACAAGTGCAAACAGGTGCCATTAATACAGGTAACGAGTGGAGGACAGAGGAGCCTCTTAAAGAAGAAGTTACAGGTCTGTGAGAGCCAGAAATCTTGCTTGTTTGTTGGTGACCAAATACTTATTTTCCACCATAATTTGCAAATAAATTCATAAAAAAATCCTACAATGTGATTTTCTGGATTTTTTTCTCCAAATTTTGACTGTCATAGTTGAAGTGTACCCATGATGAAAATTACAGGCCTCTCTCATCTTATTAAGTGGGTGAACTTGCACAATTGGTGACTGACTAAATACTTTTTTGCCCCACTGTATACAGTGGGGAGAACAAGTATTTGATACACTGCCGATTTTGCAGGTTTTCCTACTTACAAAGCATGTAGAGGTCTGTAATGTTTATCATAGGTACACTTGAACTGTGAGAGACATAATCTAAAACAAAATTCCAGAAAATCACATTGTTTGACTTTTAATGAATTAATTAGCATTTTATTGCATGACATAAGTATTTGATCACCTACCAACCAGTAAGAATTCCGGCTCTCACAGACCTGTTAGTTTTTCTTTAAGAAGCCCTAAGAAGCCCTCCTGTTCTCCACTCATGACCTGTATTAACTACACCTGTTTGAACTCGTTACCTGTATAAAAGACACCTGTCCACACACTCAATCAAACAGACTCCAACCTCGCCACAATGGCCAAGACCAGATAGCTGTGTAAGGACATCAGGGATAAAATTGTAGACCTGCACAAGGCTGGGATGGGCTACAGGACAATAGGCAAGTAGCTTGGTGAGAAGGCAACAACTGTTGGCGCAATTATTAGAACATGAAAGAAGTTGAAGATGACGGTCAATCACCCTCTGTCAGGGGCTCCATGCAAGATCTCACCTCATGGGGCACCAATGATCATGAGGAAGGTTAGGGATCAGCCCAGAACTACACGGCAGGACCTAGTCAATGGTCTGAAGAGAGCTGGGACCACAGTCTCAAAGAAAACCACTAGTAATACACTTCGCCATCATGGATTAAAATCCTGCAGCGCACGCAAGGTCCCCCTGCTCAAGCCAGCGCATGTCCAGGCCCGTCTGAAGTTTGCCAATGACCATCTGGATGATCCAGAGGAGGAATGGGAGAAGGTCATGCGATCTGTTGAGACAAAAATAGAGTTTTTTAGTCTAAACTTCACTCGCAGTGTTCGGAGGAAGAAGAAGGATGAGTACAACCCCAAGAACACCATCCAACTGTGAAGCATGGAGGTGGAAACATCATTCTTTGGGGATGCTTTTCTGCAAAGGGAACAGGACAACTGCACCGTATTGAGGGCAGGATGGATGGGGAGATCTTGGCCAACAACCTCCTTCCCTCTGTAAGAGCATTGAAGATGGGTCGTGACTGGGTCTTCCAGCATGACAAAGACCCGAAACACACAACCAGGGCAACTAAGGAGTGGCTCCGTAGGAAGCATCTCAAGGTCCTGGAGTGGCCTAGCCAGTCTCCAGACCTGAACCCAATAGAAAATCTTTGGAGGGAGCTGAAAGTCCCTATTGCCCAGCGACAGCCCCGAAACCTGAAGGATCTGGAGAAAGTCTGTATGGAGGAGTGAGCCAAAATTCCTGCTGCAGTGTGTGCAAACCTGGTCAAGAACTACAGGAAATGTATGATCTCTGTAATTGCAAACAAAGGTTTCTGTACCAAATATTAAGTTCTGCTTTTCTGATGTATCAAATTCTTATGTCATGCAATAAAATGCTAATTAATTACTTAAAAATCATACAATGTGATCTTCTGGATTTTTGTTTTAGCTTCCGTCTCTCACAGTTGAAGTGTGCCTATGATAAAATTACAGAACTATACAAGCTTTGTAAGTAGGAAAACCTGCAAAATTAGCAGTGTATCAAATACTTGTTCTCCTCACTGTATATAATATGCATTCAGCGCTGCTTACTCCTTACCTTATTAAAAAAATCTCCAGTATTTTCCACTGACTTCCCCTACAATTTAAATATATCATTTTGATTTTTGCAACTTGAAAAGCCGACTCTTCCTCTGTTTACACTACCTCATAGATTGGACCCCCTCTGGACCAATCACATCTGCTAATATCTGGTCTCCACTGTAACATTTATACAACTCTGTTAATATCTTTTAATATAGGCTAGTCCCTGGGAAAGGCAGTTGTGTGGTTTTGTTGCACCGCAGATAACACATAATTTGATAGGCCCTACATTGATTACACCGTATCAGATGTGGTGAATTGGGAATGTGTGAATCGTTTTACCACAGCCAAGCGATCAGTGTCATATTATCAGCAGAGTATATCGGCATCTGAATGAGAGGTCCATCATTTCATCCGTTGATGAAAGTGTCTAGTATAGACCATTGCCTAGCTTATCTAAAGCGCTGAGCTGTGTAGGCTAGGTTTAAGGTTGGGCTAAGGTTAACAGGATCACATGGATTAAAGGAGGGCTTCTCCCCTGTAATCCTACTGTCCACATGGAGATAGGATGGAATCCCTAGCCGCAGTGTGATTATGATACATACACCCAGGGAGAGGTGGGTGTGGGGAAAAGGAGACAGCAGTTGAGCGTCTCTATCTCTCTAATCCCCCTGGATAAATGTGATGGGATTACACTAACCTCTGATCTCTAACAGTGGAGGCTCCTCAGCGGAGGAAGGGGAGGACCAACCTCTTCAGTGAATTTCATAAAAATAAAATATTGAAACATAAAAAATACACATAAAACTTTTCCTTTTAAAATATAACATTACTAAATACATTAATGTGCAATGAAGGTCTACAGTAGCCCCAACAGCACGATTATCACGATGGTGTAGCCGGAGGATAAACTAGCTTCCGTCCTCCTCTGGGGCACAACTGACTTCAATACAAAACCTAGGAGGCTCATGGCTTTCACCCCCTTCCACAGACTTACAATTATGACAACTTCCAGAGGACGTCCTCCAACCTATCAGAGCTCTCGCAGCATGAACTGACATGTTGTCCACCCAATCAAAGGATCAGAGAATGAATCTAGTCCTGAAAGAAAAAGCTGCAGCTAGCTAGCACTGCAGTGCATTGAATGTGGTGAGTAGTTGACTCAAAGAGAGAGAAGACATCAATTGAACAGCTTTGAACAAATTAATTTCTTTAAAAAATGAAGGAGCTAGAGAGAGAGAGCTATATATTATTACTATTTAAAAACTTAGCTAGCGAATGCAGCTAGCTAGTTTAGCCTACTGAAACACCCTGCTCAAACAGAGAGATGCTATGTTAGCTAGCTGGCTATGACTATCCAACACAACACTGGAACTCTTTGAAGTCAAGTTACGCTTTTAGTTAAACACATTGAGACACAGTGATCTCTATAAACACATTGAGACAGCTGTGTAAAGTGGTGTTTTCCCAGGTGTCCTGTTTAAAGTGGTGTTTTCCCAGGTGAGCTGTTTAAAGTGGTGTTTTCCCAGGTGAGCTGTGTAAAGTGGTGTTTTCCCAGGTGCCCTGTTTAAAGTGGTGTTTTCCCAGGTGAGCTGTTTAAAGTGGTGTTTTCCCTGGTGTCCTGTTTAAAGTGGTGTTTTCCCAGGTGTCCTGTTTAAAGTGGTGTTTTCCCAGGTGAGCTGTTTAAAGTGGTGTTTTCCCAGGTGTCCTGTTTAAAGTGGTGTTTTCCCAGGTGTCCTGTTTAAAGTGGTGTTTTCCCAGGTGAGCTGTTTAAAGTGGTGTTTTCCCAGGTGAGCTGTTTAAAGTGGTGTTTTCCCAGGTGAGCTGTTTAAAGTGGTGTTTTCCCAGGTGAGCTGTTTAAAGTGGTGTTTTCCCAGGTGAGCTGTTTAAAGTGGTGTTTTCCCAGGTGTCCTGTTTAAAGTGGTGTTTTCCCAGGTGTCCTGTTTAAAGTGGTGTTTTCCCAGGTGTCCTGTTTAAAGTGGTGTTTTCCCAGGTGTCCTGTTTAAAGTGGTGTTTTCCCAGGTGTGCTGTTTAAAGTGGTGTTTTCCCTGGTGTCCTGTTTAAAGTGGTGCTTTCCCAGGTGTCCTGTTTAAAGTGGTGTTTTCCCAGGTGTGCTGTTTAAAGTGGTGTTTTCCCAGGTGAGCTGTTTAAAGTGGTGTTTTCCCAGGTGTCCTGTTTAAAGTGGTGTTTTCCCAGGTGAGCTGTTTAAAGTGGTGTTTTCCCAGGTGAGCTGTGTAAAGTGGTGTTTTCCCAGGTGCCCTGTTTAAAGTGGTGTTTTCCCAGGTGAGCTGTTTAAAGTGGTGTTTTCCCTGGTGTCCTGTTTAAAGTGGTGTTTTCCCAGGTGTCCTGTTTAAAGTGGTGTTTTCCCAGGTGAGCTGTTTAAAGTGGTGTTTTCCCAGGTGTCCTGTTTAAAGTGGTGTTTTCCCAGGTGTCCTGTTTAAAGTGGTGTTTTCCCAGGTGAGCTGTTTAAAGTGGTGTTTTCCCAGGTGAGCTGTTTAAAGTGGTGTTTTCCCAGGTGAGCTGTTTAAAGTGGTGTTTTCCCAGGTGAGCTGTTTAAAGTGGTGTTTTCCCAGGTGAGCTGTTTAAAGTGGTGTTTTCCCAGGTGTCCTGTTTAAAGTGGTGTTTTCCCAGGTGTCCTGTTTAAAGTGGTGTTTTCCCAGGTGTCCTGTTTAAAGTGGTGTTTTCCCAGGTGTCCTGTTTAAAGTGGTGTTTTCCCAGGTGTGCTGTTTAAAGTGGTGTTTTCCCTGGTGTCCTGTTTAAAGTGGTGCTTTCCCAGGTGTCCTGTTTAAAGTGGTGTTTTCCCAGGTGTGCTGTTTAAAGTGGTGTTTTCCCAGGTGAGCTGTTTAAAGTGGTGTTTTCCCAGGTGTCCTGTTTAAAGTGGTGTTTTCCCAGGTGAGCTGTTTAAAGTGGTGTTTTCCCAGGTGAGCTGTTTAAAGTGGTGTTTTCCCAGGTGTCCTGTTTAAAGTGGTGTTTTCCCAGGTGTGCTGTTTAAAGTGGTGTTTTCCCTGGTGTCCTGTTTAAAGTGGTGCTTTCCCAGGTGTCCTGTTTAAAGTGGTGTTTTCCCAGGTGTGCTGTTTAAAGTGGTGTTTTCCCAGGTGAGCTGTTTAAAGTGGTGTTTTCCCAGGTGTCCTGTTTAAAGTGGTGTTTTCCCAGGTGAGCTGTTTAAAGTGGTGTTTTCCCAGGTGAGCTGTTTAAAGTGCTGTTTTCCCAGGTGTTCTGTTTAAAGTGGTGTTTTCCCAGGTGTCCTGTTTAAAGTGGTGTTTTCCCAGGTGAGCTGTTTAAAGTGGTGTTTTCCCAGGTGTCCTGTTTAAAGTGGTGTTTTCCCAGGTGAGCTGTTTAAAGTGGTGTTTTCCCAGGTGTCCTGTTTAAAGTGGTGTTTTCCCAGGTGAGCTGTTTAAAGTGGTGTTTTCCCAGGTGAGCTGTTTAAAGTGGTGTTTTCCCAGGTGAGCTGTTTAAAGTGGTGTTTTCCCAGGTGTCCTGTTTAAAGTGGTGTTTTCCCAGGTGTCCTGTTTAAATTGGTGTTTTCCCAGGTGAGCTGTTTAAAGTGGTGTTTTCCCAGGTGTCCTGTTTAAAGTGGTGTTTTCCCAGGTGAGCTGTTTAAAGTGGTGTTTTCCCAGGTGTCCTGTTTAAAGTGGTGTTTTCCCAGGTGTCCTGTTTAAAGTGGTGTTTTCCCAGGTGAGCTGTTTAAAGTGGTGTTTTCCCAGGTGAGCTGTTTAAAGTGGTGTTTTCTCAGGTGTCCTGTTTAAAGTGGTGTTTTCCCAGGTGAGCTGTTTAAAGTGGTGTTTTCCCAGGTGAGCTGTTTAAAGTGGTGTTTTCCCAGGTGTCCTGTTTAAAGTGGTGTTTTCCCAGGTGAGCTGTTTAAAGTGGTGTTTTCCCAGGTGTCCTGTTTAAAGTGGTGTTTTCCCAGGTGAGCTGTTTAAAGTGGTGTTTTCCCAGGTGAGCTGTTTAAAGTGGTGTTTTCCCAGGTGAGCTGTTTAAAGTGGTGTTTTCCCAGGTGAGCTGTTTAAAGTGGTGTTTTCCCAGGTGTCCTGTTTAAATTGGTGTTTTCCCAGGTGAGCTGTTTAAAGTGGTGTTTTCCCAGGTGTCCTGTTTAAAGTGGTGTTTTCCCAGGTGAGCTGTTTAAAGTGGTGTTTTCCCAGGTGTCCTGTTTAAAGTGGTGTTTTCCCAGGTGAGCTGTTTAAAGTGGTGTTTTCCCAGGTGAGCTGTTTAAAGTGGTGTTTTCCCAGGTGAGCTGTTTAAAGTGGTGTTTTCTCAGGTGTCCTGTTTAAAGTGGTGTTTTCCCAGGTGAGCTGTTTAAAGTGGTGTTTTCCCAGGTGAGCTGTTTAAAGTGGTGTTTTCCCAGGTGTCCTGTTTAAAGTGGTGTTTTCCCAGGTGAGCTGTTTAAAGTGGTGTTTTCCCAGGTGAGCTGTTTAAAGTGGTGTTTTCCCAGGTGAGCTGTTTAAAGTGGTGTTTTCCCAGGTGAGCTGTTTAAAGTGGTGTTTTCCCAGGTGAGCTGTTTAAAGTGGTGTTTTCCCAGGTGAACTGTTTAAAGTGGTGTTTTCCCACGGAGTTGCATTTTGGCGAATGTTTGAAAATGACGTTTTATTGGCTGCTTTATTACATAAGATCATTACCATCATGTAAATGCTCTGGTAAGATCATTACCATCACGTAAATGTGATTTCTGTCATTCTGAGCACCGTGGTCGACGCCCTAATCGGTTATCCACACTGCATATGGGTCTGGTAAATTTCTCAAACGGCTGTTAAATCAAAATGTTCCCGGTTAAATTGTGCCCCCTAAAAGAAATCCTGCTGGTATTGTGCATTTAGTTTGAGACTGCCATCTGCTGGCGAGAATCATGATTACTTCCTTTTCTCTGTGTGTCGCTCTAAATCAGAGAACCTATGCAATAAATGTCAGCTATGTGCCAGAAGCTGGCAGAGAGGAAATGTAATTTAGCTAACCTGTGATGTCATTTCCTGTTTAGATATTTGGGATCTGCCTTGCTCAGAACCTGGTGAGTGACGTCAAAGCCGTGAAGGCCAACTGGTGAAGGCCAACCCCAGGACCCGGGTGGGATTTGACCCCGAACATTCAGCTCACCTCCCGCTAGACCGCTGAGTGATGGAAACACAAACAGCTGTTTACCTCTGGACCTGCTGGGCTGAGAGATGGAAACACAAACAGCTGTTTACCTCTGGACCTGCCGGGCTCGGGAGCTACCGTACAAAGCATTGTTTACTGTCCCGCACGCACGCACCCACACGCGCGCACACACACGCACACACACACACACACACCGTTTATTACCACGCTGGGCTGGGGATTTACACACACGTACTCATGGACACACAGGGGACTCGTGTGGATGTCTAGCTCAATTGATCTGACTTGAGAAACTGGACTGACTCTTTGTTGTTTACACTTTTGAGTCCACTGGGTTCTATAAACCTGCCCCAGGAAGAGGCACCCATTGGCTGTCGGAGATGAATAGAAAGACAAATAAACAGATAAGAGGACCTGGGTGAAAACTGGGAAGAAGATGAGAGGAGAGATGACAACTCTCTTATTTTATTCAATCGCACACGGTATCAGTCTATTTCACCTGGTGTCACCTCAACACTACCGCCACTAGATTTTCAAAACAGCCCTGCAGAAAGGCTTTAGAGATGCTTGTTAGATACCTGCTATCCCACTTGTACAGTCTTTCTCTCTTCTGTACAGTATAGAGTGGGCTGCTGACTGACCTACCGGCTGGCTGACAGGATGGCATTTTACCCTGTTGTTCTATGACCACTGAAAGACATAAAGAGCACTTCCTGTTAGTTTTAAATAAGGAAATGGGAGTATTCCATTAGGTTAGCAAGGCCTTGCTACAGATGCATGTCTTTAACCGCATGTTTCTGAACGTTCAAATATATATATACAGTGCCTTGCGAAAGTATTCGGCCCCCTTGAACTTTGCGACCTTTTGCCACATTTCAGGCTTCAAACATAAAGATATAAAACTGTATTTTTTTGTGAAGTATCAACAACAAGTGGGACACAATCATGAAGTGGAACGACATTTATTGGATATTTCAAACTTTTTTAACAAATCAAAAACTGAAAAATTGGGCGTGCTAAATTATTCAGCCCCCTTAAGTTAATACTTTGTAGCGCCACCTTTTGCTGCGATTACAGCTGTAAGTCGCTTGGGGTATGTCTCTATCAGTTTTGCACATCGAGAGACTGAATTTTTTCCCCTTTCCTCCTTGCAAAACAGCTCGAGCTCAGTGAGGTTGGATGGAGAGCATTTGTGAACAGCAGTTTTCAGTTCTTTCCACAGATTCTCGATTGGATTCAGGTCTGGACTTTGACTTGGCCATTCTAACACCTGGATATGTTTATTTTTGAACCATTCCATTGTAGATTTTGCTTTATGTTTTGGATCATTGTCTTGTTGGAAGACAAATCTCTGTCCCAGTCTCAGGTCTTTTGCAGACTCCATCAGGTTTTCTTCCAGAATGGTCCTGTATTTGGCTCCATCCATCTTCCCATCAATTTTAACCATCTTCCCTGTCCCTGCTGAAGAAAAGCATGCCCAAGCCATGATGCTGCCACCACCATGTTTGACAGTGGGGATGGTGTGTTCAGGGTGTTGCTTTTACGCCAAACATAACGTTTTGCATTGTTGCCAAAAAGTTCAATTTTGGTTATATCTGACCAGAGCACCTTCTTCCACATGTTTGGTGTGTCTCCCAGGTGGCTTGTGGCAAACTTTAAACTACACTTTTTATGGATATCTTTAAGAAATGGCTTTCTTCTTGCCACTCTTCCATAAAGGCCAGATTTGTGCAATATACGACTGATTGTTGTCCTATGGACAGAGTCTCCCACCTCAGCTGTAGATCTCTGCAGTTCATCCAGAGTGATCATGGGCCTCTTGGCTGCATCTCTGATCAGTCTTCTCCTTGTATGAGCTGAAATTCTAGAGGGACGGCCAGGTCTTGGTAGATTTGCAGTGGTCTCATACTCCTTCCATTTCAATATTATCGCTTGCACAGTGCTCCTTGGGATGTTTAAAGCTTGGGAAATCTTTTTGTATCCAAATCCGGCTTTAAACTTCTTCACAACAGTATATCGGACCTGCCTGGTGTGTTCCTTGTTCTTCATGATGCTCTCTGCGCTTTTGACGGACCTCTGAGACTATCACAGTGCAGGTGCATTTATACAGAGACTTGATTACACACAGGTGGATTGTATTTATCATCATTAGTTATTTAGGTCAACATTGGATCATTCAGAGATCCTCACTGAACTTCTGGAGAGCGTTTGCTGCACTGAAAGTAAAGGGGCTGAATAATTTTGCACGCCCAATTTTTCAGTTTTTGATTTGTTAAAAAAGTTTGAAATATCCAATAAATGTCGTTCCACTTCATGATTGTGTCCCACTTGTTGTTGATTCTTCACAAAAAAATACAGTTTTATATCTTTATGTTTGAAGCCTGAAATGTGGCAAAAGGTCGCAAAATTCAAGGGGGCCGAATACTTTCGCAAGGCACTGTTCATCTTTAATGAAGATGATAAATGAACAATATACAAAAACAAGAACCATGAAAAACCAAACCAGCCCTATCTGGTGCAACAAACACAGAGACAGGAACAATCACCCACGAAATACTCAAAGAATCTGGTTGCCTAAATATGGTTCCCAATCAGAGACAACGATAAACACCTGCCTCTGAATGAGAACCACTCTAGGCAACCATAGACTTACCTAAAATACTCTACTAAACACAACCCCATTAATCTACAAAACCCCTAGACAAGACAAACACATAATCACCCATGTCACACCCTGGCCTGACCAAAATAATAAAGAAAACACAAAATACTGAGGCCAGGGCATGACAATTAGTAAGTAGAGTTTCCTGGTACATTTCCTGCCTATTCCTTCCTGATTCTGGGAATCTTCCAACTGGGAATTCTGGGAAAAGTTAACAGAATTTTTCGTCCCTGTTAGTAAAGTACGTTATCAGTAACCATGGTGATGTGAAAATGACATTATTATTCTGATCTTAATTATTATTATAATTACATTTTCAATACAGAGTTTACACTGTGCATCCCAGTACATTTTCAGTACAGAGTTTACACTGTGCATCCCAGTACATTTTCAGTACAGAGTTTACACTGTGCATCCCAGTACATTTTCAGTACAGAGTTTACACTGTGCATCCCAGTACATTTTCAGTACAGAGTTTACACTGTGCATCCCAGTACATTTTCAATACAGAGTTTACACTGTGCATCCCAGTACATTTTCAGTACAGAGTTTACACTGTGCATCCCAGTACATTTTCAATACAGAGTTTACACTGTGCATCCCAGTACATTTTCAGTACAGAGTTTACACTGTGCATCCCAGTACATTTTCAATACAGAGTTTACACTGTGCATCCCAGTACATTTTCAGTACAGAGTTTACACTGTGCATCCCAGTACATTTTCAATACAGAGTTTACACTGTGCATCCCAGTACATTTTCAGTACAGAGTTTACACTGTGCATCCCAGTACATTTTCAATACAGAGTTTACACTGTGCATCCCAGTACATTTTCAGCACAGAGTTTACACTGTGCATCCCAGTACATTTTCAGCACAGAGTTTACACTGTGCATCCCAGTACATTTTCAATACAGAGTTTACACTGTGCATCCCAGTACATTTTCAATACAGAGTTTACACTGTGCATCCCAGTACATTTTCAGTACAGAGTTTACACTGTGCATCCCAGTACATTTTCAATACAGAGTTTACACTGTGCATCCCAGTACATTTTCAGCACAGAGTTTACACTGTGCATCCCAGTACATTTTCAGCACAGAGTTTACACTGTGCATCCCAGTACATTTTCAATACAGAGTTTACACTGTGCATCCCAGTACATTTTCAGCACATTATCAGATGTGTAGCAGTAGATATGTTTTACATTGAATTGATTGTATTTATTGGGATTTGTCGGGCGTGAAGACATTCCCTGCGGGGTACGTCTGCTTCCCAGTAGCCACCCAAAATGTCAGCTCTTCTACCCAATTATAGCACCTCTTTGCGGTAGCGTTCGGGAGAGGTCAGGGTCCCCTAGCTACACCCTACCAAGGTCTCGCTCTTCCTGCGGTATATACAAGGCCTACATGTAGGATCTGTTACTCCTCTTTGGGAACCTCCCTGATTGGTGGATGTTGTAATATCAGGCTTGATTATGTATCATTTACTGTGTCCCTGCTTGTCTGACCACTCCATGTCCCACTCTTATGTGCTGTAGTTCATCAGCATGGGCCCTGGGTGTTTTAATGAACGCTCTACTGTCGTTCCTCAAGTAGACTGCTGTAGTCCAGCAGCACGGGCACTGGGTGTTTTAATGAACGCTCTACTGTCGTTCCTCAAGTAGACTGCTGTAGTCCAGCAGCATGGGCCCTGGGTGTTTTAATGAACGCTCTACTGTCGTTCCTCAAGTAGCCTCGAACGATGGTTTTGCCTGAATATGACAACCACCAGGGTATAGCCTCGATAATGACGACCAGACTATAGCTAATGGCTATTTCTCTACCAATCAGTTCCTCGATGGTTGGCCTGAATATGACAACCACCAGGGTATAGCCTCGATAATGACGACCAGACTATAGCTAATGGCTATTTCTCTACCAATCAGTTCCTCGATGGTTGGCCTGAATATGACAACCACCAGGGTATAGCCTCGATAATGACGACCAGACTATAGCTAATGGCTATTTCTCTACCAATCAGTTCCTCGATGGTTGGCCTGAATATGACAACCACCAGGGTATAGCCTCGATAATGACGACCAGACTATAGCTAATGGCTATTTCTCTACCAATCAGTTCCTCGATGGTTGGCCTGTATATGACAACCACCAGTTAGAACGGCAGGCCAGGTTTTTATGCAGATAAAATTAAAGATATTAGAACAGGATATTTGTTTTAAAAGTTTCAATGCAGCCGTTCTTCTCTCTGTCAAATCATTCTGAACCTGCACACTTCGTTTGTGCTGACGTCATAATGACGTGATTTTATAATTCGTTGTAGGCCAGCTCGGGTTCAACCCATCGGTTTCTTGGTCCAATCAGAACGGTTTGAATGTGTACGCGTTTGAGAAGTCGTCTGGGAGGAAGCACATCCAGACTCATGGTGGAGAAGAAACCTTGGTGGGTGTGGCGTCTGGTGGGTGTGGCGTCTGGTGGGTGTGGCGTCTGGTGTATGTGGCGTCTGGTGGGTGTGGCATCTGGTGGATGTGGCGTCTGGTGGCTGTGGCGTCTGGTGGGTGTGGCGTCTGGTGGGTGTGGCTGTGGCGTCTGGTGGGTGTGGTGTCTGGTGGATGTGGCGTCTGGTGGGTCTGGTTGTTGTGGCGTCTGGTGGGTGTGGCGTCTGGTGGGTGTGGCATCTGGTGGGTGTGGCGTCTGGTGAGTGTGGCGTCTGGTGGGTGTGGTGTCTGGTGGGTGTGGCTGTGGCGTCTGGTGGGTGTGGCTGTGGCGTCTGGTGGGTGTGGCGTCTGGTGGGTGTGGCGTCTGGTGGGTGTGGCGTCTGGTGGGTGTGGCGTCTGGTGGGTGTGGCGTCTGGTGGTTGCGGCGTCTGGTGGGTGTGGCATCTGGAGGGTGTGGCGTCTGGTTGTTGTGGCGTCTGGTTGTTGTGGTGTCTGGTGGGTGTGGCGTCTGGTTGTTGTGGCGTCTGGTGGGTGTGGCGTCTGGTGGGTGTGGCATCTGGTGGGTGTGGCGTCTGGTGGGTGGGGCGTCTGGTGGGTGTGGCGTCTGGCTGCAGCCATGTGGATGGGTAGACAGGAAACTATATAGAGGCTCCATATCAAAGAGTTACATTCCATTTTCAGGGGTTTTATTAACTTCCTTTCTTTCCTGTGTTACTTCCTGTGTATGTGCATTGTCTTTTCCAACCACTTCATCTCAGATAAATGAATCTTCTTCATGAATGATTGGTAGATTTCAAAGCACGTCCAGACCTGAGTGAGTCTCTATGCCTACCCAAGTTCCGGATGTCAGCTACGGTCTTCTCCTCACAAGACAATTCTGATCTATTATAGATACACCATATTATCTCTGTGTTTTAAGTTCGCAACCGAAATGTGCATTTTATCAATGATTCTTGTGATTTCTAGTACACACTGGGTTGGTGGTGTCTGGTGTTTTCACAGAACATGACTGAATTCTTTCTCTGTTTTATAACTGAAAGGGGTGTCTGTGGTTGCTGCCGTCTGTAACTAACCAGTTTGTTGGGAAGTTTAATTTTTTAATTTTTTTTATCTCAAAGCCTTTTTAAGATATTTTCTTTCACGTTCTCCTCATAGCTTGGGACATTTCCAGAGTCTACCTCATCTTAGAGAGATGTCCTTTAAATCTAGAGGTAAAAAAAAATCCGTTGCCTGTCTGAAAGACGCTGAGAGGTGCAGAGAATCTCTTAACTGTTTGGTAATACCTATAACAGCGCCATGACAGAAAGACAGTAGGTCCTATATTACAACTTACAATATATATATAATATATAAAATAATATCATAGGGTTATTTTGTACTTTCTGAGGACGAAGCATAGTTTCTACGAAAAGTGTGTAATCTCTATCACCGCAGTGACAGTACCGTAGCCGTTCCGTTTAAGACGATTCAAAACTATATTTCCTGTATCTTGTTCTTCTTCTTATGTTGAAAAAATGTAGCATTCGTTGTGTTTTTGATGGGAGAAATGTTGAAGATGCTTTTTGTCTTCATTTCTTGAATTCCATGTTGTTCTCTATACAGCTGGAATGTAAACAAGTAACAGATAGAACTCCTTACATGCCTCTTCAATTGATTCATTTGTTTTTTTAAAACAATGTTTTGATTTTCAACATGTTAACGTCTTAAAGGGTAGAATTGTATTTTTTTTTTGCTGAAAACGAGTAAAATGATTTTGATTGTGGGACATGGTCTCTTACACTTTACATTGTTTTACAAATATACTTATTTTTCATATTAAATAAAAATGATTTATTAAAAACATCTGGCCTCCATCGCAAGTTTTGATGTGTCAACATACATAGTTTTATGTCTGTATGCATGTACGGTCTGTCTGTCTGTCTGTCTGTCTGTCTGTCTGTCTGTCTGTCTGTCTGTCTGTCTGTCTGCCTGCCTGCCTGCCTGTCTGTCTGTCTGTTTGTCTGTCTGTCTGTCTGTCTGTCTGTCTGTCTGTCTGTCTGTCTGTCTGTCTGTCTGTGTGGTTATTTATTGGCTTGGAGAGAGAAATGCTAGGTGGTATTAATCAGACAGTAGGTTTATTTTAAATGAAATGTATTAAATCTGCCACTAGAGGGCGAAACTTAAAGAATAGCTCGTCTCGGCTGAGGTGGTACTGTATTCAGCATGAGTCAGAGTAGGAGTGCTGATCTAGGACCATGTCTTCCCTCCCCTGGTCAGGTAAAACTGATCCTGAATCAGGATGTAGAGGCTGATGTTAGTAAAGGGTTTTACAAGGTGAAACCATTTATTTTTAAATGACACTTTTGCAGACTTTGTTTCTGTACTGGTGAAATGACCAAGTTGCAGCATGATGGATTAAATGCTGTGACAGGATGTGTTTAGCTGTTTCTAAATAGGACGTGTGGGGTGGTAATCTTTGGAGTTTGCTTTGCGTTCTGCACACATTCAACTCTGCAGACGAGTTAAATAGAAGAGCCTCTATAGAGAAGAGCCATCCATGATGTCCGATCACCGTTTGTTTTTCGTTATAAGAGATCTTTAAATTAAGCCAAGGCAGGACATAAACAATGTTTTGTCTGGTCATGTAAATAGGTTTATTTAGGTGAAAAATTATTTAGAGACCTTCGAGTTAAAGAGGTTAAAGGGGAGAAAAATATAACTTTTAAGAGGTTTCACTCTGAACCAGAGTAAACACCATTTGGAAGTGTGGCAATGTGAGACTAAACATGCCAGAAGATACCCAACTAACATGTCTGACCTGACCTCTACACCCTGACCTCTACACCCTGACCTCTACACCTTTCTGCATCTAATTAACTCATTTTTTAATATCCCAGATAGGCCATAGGCTCAGTGCAAGAGTACTTTTTTTTTTACAATTAGTTTTTTACACATATACTGAAGACAAATATATATATATTTTTTTCCGAGTGTCACACCCTGACCTTAGTTATCTTTGTTTTCTTTATTATTTTGGTTAGGTCAGGGTGTGACGAGGGTGTAGTTTTTCTATTGTCTAGGTGTTTTGGGCCTGTCTAGGGTTTTTTGTGTAAATCTATGGGGTTTTAGTATGTCTAGGTATATGTAGGTCTATGGTGGCCTGAATTGGTTCTCAATCAGAGACAGCTGTTTATCGTTGTCTCTGATTGGGGATCCTATTTTGGTTGCCATTTTTCCATTTTGGTTTTGTGGGTTATTGTCTATGTGTAGTTGCATGTCAGCACTCGTGGTTATAGCGTCACAGTCGTTTTGTTTATTCATCTAACGCTGCGCCTTGGTCTCCTCGTTATGACGACCGTGACACTGAGTTACAGTTCATATAAGCAAATCAGTCAATTGAAATAAATTCGTTAGAACCCTAATCTATGGATTTTCACATGACTGCTAATACAGATATCCATCTGTTGGTCACAGATACCTTCTTCTTTTTTAAAGGTAGCGGCATGGATCAGAACCAGTAATTGTCCTCATGCAGCACAACACATCTCCTTCACATAGAGTTGATCAGGCTGTTGATTGTGGCCTGTAGAATGTTGTGCCACTCCTCTTCAATGGCTGTGTGAATTTGCTGGATATTGGCGGGAACTGGAACACTCTGCCGTAAATGTTGATCCAGAGCATCCCAAACATGCTCAATGGTTGACATATCTGGTGAGTATGCACCCAGTAAAAGAACTGGGAAATGTTCAGCTTCCAGAGATTGTGTACACATGGGGCCGTGCATTATCATGCTGAAACATGAGGTGGATGAATGGCACGACAGTGGGCCTCTGGATCTCATCACTGTGCATTCAAATTGCCATTGATAAAATGCAATTGTGTCCGTAGTTTATGCCTGCCCATACCATAACCCCACCACAACCAAGCGTGGCCATATCCCCTTCCTGCAAGCGTGGCCAATGGCGTTAATTCATGTCATGTAAATAAACAAACTGAATACATAAACATGGAAATACATATTTCTGCAACTGGAATCACAACCAACCCTGTTAAGTACAGTTGAAGTCAGAAGATTACATACACCTTAGCCAAATACGTTTAAACTCAATTTTTCAAAATTCCTGACATTTAATCCAAGTAACAATTCCCTGTCTTTGGTCAGTTAGGATCACCACTTTATTTTAAGAATGTGAACTGTCAGAATAATAGTAGAGAGAATGATTTACTTCAGCTTTTATTTCTTTCATCACATTCCCAGTGGGTCAGAAGTTTACATACACTCAATTAGTATTTGGCAGCATTGCCTTTAAATTGTTTAACTTGGGTCAAACGTTTTGGGTAGACTTCCCCAAGCTTTCCACAATAAATTGGGTGAATTTTGTCCCATTCCTCCTGACAGAGCTGCTGTAACTGAGTCAGGTTTGTAGACCTCCTTGCTCGTACACGCTTTTTCAGTTCTGCTCACACATTGTCTATAGAATTGAGGTCTTGGGGTCATTGTCCATTTGGAGACCCGTTTGCGACCAAGCCTTAGCTTCCTGACTGATGTCTTGAGATGTTGCTTCAATATAAGCACATAATTTTCCTGCCTCATGTTGCCATCTATTTTGAGAAGTGCACCAGCCCCTCCTGCAGCAAAGCACCCCCACAACATGATGCTGCCACAACCGTGCTTCACGGTTGGGATGGTGTTCTTCGGCTTGCAAGCCTCCCCCCTTTTTCCTCCAAACATATCGATGGTCATTATGGCCAAACAGTTCTATTTTTGTTTCATCAGACCAGAGGACATTTCTCCAAAAAGTACGATCTTTGTCCCCATATACAGTTGCAAACCGTAGTCTGGCTTTTTTATGGCGGTTTTGGAGCAGTGGCTTCTTCCTTGCTGAGCGGCCTTTCAGGTTATCTCGATATAGGACTTGTTTTACTTTGGATATAGATACTTTGTACCTGTTTCCTCCAGCATCTTCACAAGGTCCTTTGCTGTTGTTCGGGGATTGATTTGCAACAAAGTAACAAACTTTTTGCAACAAAGTACGTTCATCTCTAGGAGACAGAAGGAGTCTCCTTCCTGAGCGGTATGAGGGCTGTGTGGTCCCATGGGGTTTATACTTGCGTACTATTGTTTGTACAGATGAACATGGTACCTTCAGGCGTTTGGAAATTGGTCTCAAGAATGAACCAGACTTGTGGAGGTCTACAATTATTTTTCTGAGGTCTTGGCAGATTTCTTTTGATTTTCCCATGATGTCAAGCAAAGAGGCTCTGAGTTTGAAGGTAGGCCTTGAACCTCCAATTGACTCAAATGGTGTCAATTAGCTTATCAGAAGCTCCTAAAGCCATGACATTTTTTTCTGGAATTTTCCAAGCTGTTTAAAACCACAGTCAACTTAATTTATGTGAACTCCTGACCCACTGGAATTGTGATACAGTCAATTATAAGTGAAATAATCTGTCTGTAAACAATTGTTGGAAAAATGACTTGTGTCATGTACAAAGTAGATGTCCTAACCCACTTCCCAAAACTATAGTTTGTTTAACAAGAAATTGTGGAGTGGTTGAAAAATGAGTTTTAATGACTCCAACCAAAGTGTATGTAAACTGTTTGATATGTCTCTCTTTAACAAACATCACTATTATGGTTTATGTGCCGTATGTCTGCCTTTTGACTAGAGTACTGAACAAAAATATTAACTCAACATGCAACAATTTCAAAGATTTTACTGAGGCCCTAATCTATGGATTTCACATGACTGAGCAGGGGCACAGACATGGGTGGGCCTGGGAGGGCATAGACCCACCCAATTGGGAGCCAGGCCCATCCAATCAGAATGATTTTTTTCCCCCCACAAAAGGGCTTTATTACGAACATAAATACTCTTCAGCACCGGTTGAATGTACTGCCAAATTCTCCAAAACAACGTTCGAGAAAAAGGAACATTAAATTCTCTGTCAACAGCTCTGGTGGACATTCCTACAGTCAGCATGCACAGTACTTCAAAACTTGAGACATCTGTGGCATTGTGTTGTGTGACATATCTGCACATTTTAGAGTGGCCTTTTATTGTCTCCAGCACAAGGTGCACCTGTGTAATGATCATGCTGTTTAATCAGCTTCTTGACATGCCACACCTGTCAGGCGGATGGATTATCTTGGCAAAGGAGAAATGCTCACTAACAAGGATGTAAAACAAATTTGTTCTTAAAATAAAAAAAGAAGCTTACTATCGATCCCCCAGCCTTCAGACGAAGAATAGATAATTTAATTATTATAGATCCACCAGACGAAGACTAGATCATTTCATTATTATAGATCCACCAGACGAAGACTAGATCATTTCATTTGATGGATTAACTGGTGGGGTAGCAGTATGAATGCCAATGAGATGGAAGGATAGACCTCTCTTTCTTTCTCTTGAAGGAAGGAAGGAACGGAGCCATTTCCTGTTTATGTTCTCTTTTTCTTGAAGGAAGGAAGGAACGGATCCATTTCCTGTTTATGCTTTCTTTCTATTGAAGGAAGGAATGGAGACCTTTCCTGTTTATGTCCATTGAGTCAGTTGTGATTTATCTTTTACATCAGATCTGAATCAGAACTGAATCAGGTCTGTAATGCAACACAGACCTCGAGTCAAGACCAACACAGGACACACGCCTTCTCTGCTTTCTGCACAGATGGTCAGGGATGCATCTCAAATGGCTCCCTATTCCCTATATAGTGCATTGCTTTTGACCACGGTCCATAGGGTGTAGGGAATACAGTATATAGGCAATAGGGTATCATTTGGGACACAATCCATGAGTCATATTGGGAACACTGACGAAACCCTCCATGTAACACATCGTGAAGTACTGTTCTGTCCGATAGCAAGTCATCAAAGTGGATTTCTCTTTACAACGCAGACCTAGACCCAATATCAACACAGGGCACAGGCCTTCCTCTGGTTTCAACCAGGCCTCTGCCACGCTGATCCTCAACACGGGGTCCCCTCGGGTGCATAGTTAGTCCCCTCCTGTACTCCCTGTTCCCCCATGACTGCATGGCAAATCTTGACTCCAACACCATCATTAAGTTTGCAGATGACACGATAGTGGTAGGCCTGATCACAGACAAAGAAGAGACAGCCTATAGGGAGGAGGTCAGATAACCTGGCAGTGTAGGTGCCAGGGCAACAACCTCTCCCTCAACGTGATCAAGACAAAGGAGATGATCATGGACTACCGGAAAAGGTGGCCCTAACAGGCCCCCATTAACATCGACGGGGCTGCAGTGGAGTGGGTCGAGAGTTTCAAGTTCCTTGGTGTCCACGTCACCAACAAACTATCATGGTCCAAACACACCAAGACAGTCGTGAAGGGGGCACGACGAAACCTATTCCCCCTCAGGAGACTGAAAAGATTTGTCACGGGTCCTCCTTTATTTATTTTTGTTGTTTTTACTTTAGTTTATTTAGTAAATATTTTCTTAACTTTATTTTATTAAAAATGCATTGTTGCTTTAAGGGCTTGTAAGTGAGCATTTCACGGTAAGTTCTACACCTGATGTATTCGGCACATGTGACAAATACAATTTCATTTGATTTGACCTGGGTTCAAATATTATTTAAATTAATTTAAATTAATGTTAATTACTTTACCTGAGCTTCAATTGAGCTTGACAGTTGCGAAACAATTTTTTTTCCCAAAATGGCAAACTCTTCTCATATGGCACTCAATGCAGGAGAAGGCAAACAACAAAGATTTTACAAACAATTCAAATAGTATTCAAACCCAGGTCTGATTTCAACATCGATGTTTATGAGTCCTTTTGAAGTGTCTACACTAATGAACGCTTCTATGGAATGGGGTGTTCATCTGGGTGTTCATCTGGGTAAAGTCATGTAGTATAAAAGGCCTCTATGGAATGGGGTGTCCATCTGGGTAAAGTCATGTAGTATAAAGGCCTCTATGGAATGGGGTGTTCATCTGGGTGTTCATCTGGGTAAAGTCATGTAGTATAAAGGCCTCTATGGAATGGGGTGTTCATCTGGGAAACTCAGTATGACTCATTAAGACATTAAAATGGTATCCATGAGTTGACCTGTCTCTGGGTAGTATGACTCATTAAGACATTCAAATGGTATCCATGAGTTGACCTGTCTCCGGGTAAGTAGTTACAAGTTACAAATTGGTTATAAATGATTTTTTTTTTTTCCCAATCTTCTCAAATATTAATTGTAAAACTTCATTCTGTGTAGATCGTGTGGATGCAATTGAATCAAATGAGTGAAGTGTCTCATTATTGTTATAGCTCTTTAGCTCTGTCAGCTGTGCAAATTGTCCTCTGTAGTCTCATTGTTTATTTATTTATTTTTCATATATTTTTTGATGACATTTCATCAACATCAAGCTCCTTTTATGGGGCAGCTTCAAAGTAGAACAATCAGGGTTGTGGGTTTGATTCCCGCACGGGACCAGGACAAATGGAAATGTATTGCTCTAGTTAAGAGCGTCTGACAACAAATAAATTTAGATCTGTATGGAGAAAATACCCAGTTTTAATAATATGTCATTTTTTTGGGGTGTGCTATTTAACCAAGAAGGAGAGTATTGGAGTGCTGAATCAGATGACCTGGCAATCCACAATCACTCGACCTCAACCCAATTGATATGGTGTGTTATGAGTTGGATCGCAGAGTGAAGGAAACGCCTCTAAGTGCTCAGCATATGTGGGAACTCCTTCAAGACTGCTTTGTTTTTGTGTTTTTGGTTATTGTGGAGAGAAACAATGGTAACAGGGTGAACAGGGAATAGTGCTCTGGTCAAAAGCAGTGCACTATGGGTAACAGGGTGAACAGGGAATAGTGCTTTGGTCAAAAGGAGTGCACTATGGGTAACGGGGTGAACAGGAAATAGGGCTCTGGTCAAAAGTAGTGCACTATGGTTAACAGGTTGAACAGGGAATAGGGCTCTGGTCTTAAGTAGTGCACTATGGGTAACAGGGTGAATAGGGCTCTGGTCAAAAGTAGTGCACTATGGGTAACAGGGTGAATAGGGCTCTGGTCAAAAGTAGTGCACTATGGTTAACAGGTTGAACAGGGAATAGGGCTCTGGTCTTAAGTAGTGCACTATGGGTAACAGGGTGAATAGGGCTCTGGTCTTAAGTAGTGCACTATGGGTAACAGGGTGAATAGGGCTCTGGTCAAAAGTAGTGCACTATGGGTAACAGGGTGAATAGGGCTCTGGTCAAAAGTAGTGCACTATGGGTAACAGGGTGAATAGGGCTCTGGTCAAAAGTAGTGCACTATGGGTAACAGGGTGAACAGCGAATAGGGCTCTGGTCTTTAAGTAGTGCACTGTGGGTAACAGGGTGAACAAGGAATAGGGCTCTGGTCAAAAGTAGTGCACTGTGGGTAACAGGGTGAACAAGGAATAGGGCTCTGGTCAAAAGTAGTGCACTATGGGTAACAGGTTGAACAAGGAATAGGGCTCTGGTCAAAAGTAGTGCACTATGGGTAACAGGGTGAATAGGGCTCTGGTCAAAAGTAGTGCACTGTGGGTAACAGGGTGAACAAGGAATAGGGCTCTGGTCAAAAGTAGTGCACTGTGGGTAACAGGGTGAACAAGGAATAGGGCTCTGGTCAAAAGTAGTGCACTGTGGGTAACAGGGTGAACAGGGAATAGTGCTTTGGTCAAAAGGAGTGCACTATGGGTAACGGGGTGAACAGGAAATAGGGCTCTGGTCAAAAGTAGTGCACTATGGTTAACAGGGTGAACAGGGAATAGTGCTCTGGTCTTAAGTAGTGCACTATGGGTAACAGGGTGAATAGGGCTCTGGTCAAAAGTAGTGCACTATGGGTAACAGGGTGAATAGGGCTCTGGTCAAAAGTAGTGCACTATGGGTAACAGGGTGAATAGGGCTCTGGTCAAAAGTAGTGCACTGTGGGTAACAGGGTGAACAAGGAATAGGGCTCTGGTCAAAAGTAGTGCACTGTGGGTAACAGGGTGAACAAGGAATAGGGCTCTGGTCAAAAGTAGTGCACTATGGGTAACAGGTTGAACAGGGAATAGGGCTCTGGTCTTAAGTAGTGCACTATGGGTAACGGGGTGAACAGGGAATATGGCTCTGGTCAAAAGTAGTGCACTGTGGGTAACAGGGTGAACAGGGAATAGTGCTTTGGTCAAAAGTAGTGCACTATGGGTAACAGGGTGAATAGGGCTCTGGTCTTAAGCAGTGCACTATGGGTAACAGGGTGAACAGGGAATATGGCTCTGGTCAAAAGTAGTGCACTATGGGTAACAGGGTGAATAGGGCTCTGGTCAAAAGTAGTGCACTATGGGTAACAGGGTGAACAGGGAATATGGCTCTGGTCAAAAGTAGTGCACTATGGGCAACAGGGTGAACAGGAAATAGGGCTCTGGTCAAAAGTAGCGCACTATGGGTAACAGAGTGAACAGGAAATAGGGCTCTGGTCAAAAGTAGCGCACTATGGGTAACAGGGTGAACAGGAAATAGGGCTCTGGTCAAAAGTAGCGCACTATGGGTAACAGGGTGAACAGGGAATAGGGCTCTGGTCAAAAGTAGTGCACTATGGGTAACAGGGTGAACAGGAAATAGGGCTCTGGTCAAAAGTAGTGCACTATGGGTAACAGGGTGAACAGGAAATAGGGCTCTGGTCAAAAGTAGTGCACTATGGGTAACAGGGTGAACAGGAAATAGGGCTCTGGTCAAAAGTAGTGCACTATGGGTAACAGAGTGAACAGGAAATAGGGCTCTGGTCAAAAGTAGTGCACTATGGGTAACAGGGTGAACAGGAAATAGGGCTCTGGTCAAAAGTATTCAACAAATCAACTCATCCCCATTTAATTCCGGGCAAAAACAAAACCGTAGCCCATTTGGGTCCCCAGGATCGTGACTATTCAACACTGCACTATACTGTAAAAGCAACAAGGTGTGATTTGAGACGCATACCAAGAAAGCAAGGACCCCAAGGGGAGTTACAATGGCCACCAGCAGAGCGATAACCATGGTCATTATCACGTTGATCTGGAAACCGGCTCTTTTTGAGCAGCTTGTAGCGCACCCATTCAACCTGTGTCGTCACATCTGCGTCATTCAGCTGGGATATGCAGCCATCACATGATGCCAGTAAACCCCTTTCTGCTTTTTATATGGAGAGATAACTAAAGATTCGAGAGAGAGATTTGTTATTGAAAATACATTTTCTTTCTGAACCGTAACTAACCAGGGCAGCAGAATAACAAGAAGATGGAATATGAGAGGGTCAAGAAGAAGGCATTGGTTTTGACATGGCTGATGCTTAGAAAAGACCAGACTGGCCTCCCGGGTAGCGCAGTGGTCTAAGGCACTGCATCGCAGAGACTCTGGGTTCGAGCCCAGGCTCTGTCGCAGCCGGCCGTGACCGAGAGGTCCATGGGGCGACGCACAATTGGCCTAGCGTCGTCTGCGTTAGGGAGGGTTTGGCCGGTAGGGATATCCTTGTCTCATCGCGCACCAACGACTCCTGTGGCGGGCCGGGCACAGTGCACGCTAACCAGGTCGCCAGGTGCACAGTGTTTCCTCCAACATATTGGTGCGGCTGGCTTCTGGGTTGGATGCACGCTGTGTTAAGAAGCAGTGCGGCTTGGTTGGGTTGTGTTTCGGAGGACGCATGGCTTTCGACCTTCGTCTCTCCCGAGCCCGTACGGGAGTTGTAGCGATGAGACAAGCTAGTAATTACTAACAATTGGATACCACAAAATTGTGGAGAAAAAGGGGGTAAAAAAAAGAGACCAGACTAGGTCTGCCAGGGTTCATACATAAGGACTAGAGTACAAGGGTTCTGTATGCGGTGAATTTGCAGTTGAATGACTTGAATGAACGTTCCAGAATGTAATGTATTTGTTGTGGCTTTTTAGCGTCAACATTCCAACTGCAAATGACTTGAATACATGAATAGAAACCCTACATGACCACGTTATTATTTGTAGCAGAAGTTTAGACCTGAAACAGTCAAATGTTTGGACACACTTACTCAGTCTTAGGTATTTCTTTATTTTTACTACTTCTACACTGTAGAATAATAGTGAAGACATCAAAACTATGAAATAACACATATGGAATCATGTAGCCACACTTTGCCATGATGACAGCTTTGCACACTCTTGGCATTCTTGGCACTCTCTCAACCAGTTTCAGCTGGAATGCTTTTCCAACAGCCTTTAAGGACTTCCCACATATGCTGAGAACTTGTTGGCTGCTTTTCTTCACTCTGCAGTGGAGCAGTGGTCTAAGGTACTGCATCTCAGTGCAAGAGGCATCACTACAGTCCCTGGTTTGAATCTAGGCTGTATCACATCCGACCGTGATTGGGAGTCCCATAGGGCAGTGCACAATTGGCCCAGCAACGTCTGGGTTTGGCCAGGGTAGGATGTCATTGTAAATAAGAATTTGTACTTAACTGGCTTGCTAGTTAAATAAAGGTTAATATATATATATATATATATACTGCTCAAAAAAATAAAGGGAACACTAAAATAACACATCCTAGATCTGAATGAATGAAATATTCTTATTAAATACTTTTTTCTTTACATAGTTGAATGTGCTGACAACAAAATCACACAAAAATGATCAATGGAAATCAAATTTATCAAACCATGGAGGTCTGGATTTGGAGTGACACTCAAAATTAAAGTGGAAAACCACACTACAGGCGGATCCAACTTTGATGTAATGTCCTTAAAACAAGTCAAAATGAGGCTCAGTAGAGTGTGTGGCCTCCACGTGCCTGCAATGACCTCCCTACAACGCCTGGGCATGCTCCTGATGAGGTGGCGGATGGTCTCCTGAGGGATCTCCTCCCAGACCTGGACTAAAGCATCCGCCAACTCCTGGACAGTCTGTGGTGAAACGTGGCGTTGGTGGATGGAGCGAGGCATGATGTCCCAGATGTGCTCAATTAGATTCAGGTCTGGGGAACGGGCGGGCCAGTCCATAGCATCAATGCCTTCCTCTTGCACGAACTGCTGACACACTCCAGCCACATGAGGTCTAGCATTGTCTTGCATTAGGAGGAACCCAGGGCCAACCACACCAGCATATGGTCTCACAAGGGGTCTGAGGATCTCATCTCGGTACCTAATGGCAGTCAGGCTACCTCTGGCGAGCACATGGAGGGCTGTGCGGCGCCCCAAAGAAATGCCACCCCACACCATGACTGACCCACCGCCAAACCGGTCATGCTGGAGGATGTTGTAGGCAGCAGTTCGTTCTCCACGGCGTCTCCAGACTCTGTCACGTCTGTCACATGTGCTCAGTGTGAACCTGCTTTCATCTGTGAAGAGCACAGGGCGCCAGTGGCGAATTTGCCAATCTTGGTGATCTCTGGCAAATGCCAAACGTCCTGCACGGTGTTGGGCTGTAAGCACAACCCCCACCTGTGGACGTCGGGCCCTTATACCACCCTCATGGAGTCTGTTTCTGACCGTTTGAGCAGACACATGCACATTTGTGGCCTGCTGGAGGTCATTTTGCAGGGCTCTGGCAGTGCTCCTCCTGCTCCTCCTTGCACAAAGGCGGAGGTAGCGGTCCTGCTGCTGGGTTGTTGCCCTCCTACGGCCTCCTCCACGTCTCCTGATGTACTGGCCTGTCTCCTGGTAGCGCCTCCATGCTCTGGACACTACGCTGACAGACACAGCAAACCTTCTTGCCACATCTCGCATTGATGTGCCATCCTGGATGAGCTGCACTACCTGAGCCACTTGTGTGGGTTGTAGACTCCTGTCTCATGCTACCACTAGAGTGAAAGCACCGCCAGCATTCAAAAGTGACCAAAACATCAGCCAGGAAGCATAGGAACTGAGAAGTGGTCTGTGGTCACCACCTGCAGAACCACTCCTTTATTGGGGGTGTCTTGCTAATTGCCTATAATTTCCACCTGTTGTCTATTCCATTTGCACAACAGCATGTGAAATTTATTGTCAATCAGTGTTCCTAAGTGGACAGTTTGATTTCACAGAAGTGTGATTGACTTGGAGTTACATTGTGTTGTTTAAGTGTTCCCTTATATTTTTTTGAGCAGTGTATTTTTTTTTTTTTTGTAACTTATCCCAAATTAGGACACTAAAGAGGCCTTTCTACTGACGCTGAGAAACACCAAAAGAAAGATGCCCAGGGTCCCTGCTCAAACGAAAGATGCCCAGGGGGGGGGGGGGGGGGTGCACCCTCTGTGGTTTACTGAAGTCCACGATCATCTCCTTTGGTTTCTGTGGTCAAACTCATCCCAAACCATCTCAATTGGGTTGAGGTCGGGTGATTGTGGATTGCCAGGTCATCTGATGCAGCACTCCATCACTCTCCTTCTTGGTCAAATTGCCCTTGCTCAGCCTGGAGTTGTGTTGGGTCATTGTTGGGTCACAAGTCTGTGTATGTATGTGTTAATGTGAAGAGTGTCAGTGTAGGTGTGTGTGGCTGAGTTGTAAGATCCTGAGAATAGGAGTGTGTGTTTTTTAACTTCTAACCTGGTCCTTCCAGTACTATGACGGACAGCCTCCTATAGAGAAAAGACAAAATAACCATCTGAATTCAGATTGAAGCTTAGAACTGGAATATCTTGATGGTGCTCATTTTATGGAATGCACGTTCCTCTCTCTCAATAACAAATATGGTGCCATTGCCCTAGAACCCCAAGCACACTCTCTTTCTTTCTCTATCTTTCTTTCTCCTCTTTCTTTTTTTCTCTATTTATTTTTTCCCTCTTTCTTTCTTTCTTTCTTTCTTTCTTTCATTCGCTTCTTCATTCTCTCTTTCTTTCTCTCTTTCATTCTCTCTTTCTTTATTTCTTCTCTCTTTCATTCTCTCTTTCATTCTCTCTTTATTTCTTTTTTCTCTCTTTCATTCTTTTTATTTCTTCTCTCTTTCATTCTCTTTTTCTTCTCTCCTTTTCTCTCTTTCTTTCTCTTCTTTCTTGTTTTCTCTTTCTTTCTTTCTTTCTTTCTCTCTTTCATTCTCTCTTTCTCTGTTTTTTATTTTTCTCTTTCATTCTCCCTTTCAGTCTTTCTTTCTTTCTCTCTTTTTTCTCCTTTCTCTCTTTCTTTCTTTCTTTCTTTCTTTCTTTCTTTCTTTCTTTCTTTCTTTCTTTCTTTCTTTCTTTCTTTCTTTCTTTTTTATTTATTTCTCTTTCTTTTTTCTCTCTTTCTTTCTTTCATTCAGTCTTTCTCTATTTCTTTCTCTCTTTATTTGTTATTCTCTTTCTTCCTCTAATTATTTCTCTCTTTTTTTCTGTCTTTCTTTCTTTTTCTCTCTTTCTTACTCTCTTTCTTTCTCCTTTTTTTCTTTCTTTCTATCTCTTTCTTTCTCTCTTTCTTTTGTCTCTCTCTCTGTTTCTTTCTTTCACTCTTTCTCTCTTTTTTCTCTTTATTTTTTCTCTTTCTCTCTTTCTTTCTTTCTCTCTTTCTTTCTCTATATAATTCCTTTTATTTATTTTTTCTCTCTTTCACTCTGTTTATTTCTTTCTCTCCTGCTCTCTTTCTTTCATTCACTCTTTTAAATGTCTCTTTCTTTCTTTCTTTTTACTCTTTCGTTCTCTCTCTCTCTCTCTCTCTCTCTCTCTCTCTCTCTCTCTCTCCCTCTCTCTCTCTCTCTTCATTGCGTTAAATCCCGTTCTCAGGTTTCTTCAGGGACCCCAGGATTAAAGGTTGTAGCCACAGTTTATATTCACCGTATGACATTATTACCTCTCATATGTACTAGTCTGGATTTCCTTTAGATACGCTTTGCTCTGTGACCTACATGGGCTTGATATGATGTCGTCACCAGTGAAGAAAAGTTCATGGGATTTAAAGTGCCCTTAATGCGCTGTGATTGGTTGATTGCCTAATTCAATTGGAACTTTAAGTGGTTTACAAGGATTAGAGCTATTCAATTAATGGAGAGGAGGATAGGAGTAGGATGATGATGATGATGAGTTGGGCCTGTGTCCCAAATGGCACCCTATTCCCTTTATAGTGCACTACTTTTGACCAAAGCCCAATGAGCCCTTATGAGCCCTGGTCAAAAGTAATGCACTTGGGCCTCCCGAATGGCACATCGTATCGGTTTAAGGCAGTGCTTGAAGCATCACTACAGACCCGGGTTCGATCCCAGGCTGTGTTGCAGCCGGTCGCGACCGAGAGACCCATGAGGCTGCGCACAATTGGCCCAGCGTTGGGTTAGAGGAGGGTTTGGCCGGCCGGTATGTCCTTGTCCCTTCGCGCTCTAGAGACACCTGTGGCAGTGTTACTTCGGTCACCAGGTGTACGGTGTTACTTCGGTCGCCAAATCTTCAAGTGGTCTTCAATATCCTAGTACCTAACTACAGTAGTCAATGTCCCACAACCACTGCTGACACACTAGCCACTCATACATACTGTACACAATCGTGATTTTGAAACGATAAACAGATCTTGCTCGTTAGCTGGTGTGTTAGACATTAGCTAATGAGACGTGATAATGTGTGGCTTGACTCCAGGACATGTCACCTGACTGATCCCCATCACAACAGCATGTGAAGCCACATTAGCTTGTTTACATCATATAAAACAATTAAGAGTTCCAAAAATATTCTTTGAAAGAAGTGTAGAAAACTGAAATAATCATCAGAACCTGCTAGAGAAAGTTTTGTAGATCTACAATGCTCTCTAAAGACAAAAAAAATAGTTTTCTTGTCAAGTAATTTACTCTCTCTTTCCTAGGCAATACAGTTCACTGAAGTTTAAACGGAGGGAAGAGTACGCCACCAAGTTCCATTTGGTTGAGTTCTGTGTTCTGTGTTCTGTGTTCTATATTCTAAATGTTACCGTATGTTTCACCTTGTCAGCACCTCTGTTCACCTCAAAGGCAGAATTTGTTCTTATTTATGTATCTGACCTCCTAGCTGTCATGACATTACTAGGCGTTCCTCTCCAACAGCCTGTACTGGTTTAGTGTTGACTGAAAGCCTTTAGGCTGGATCGATGACTAGTGGCCAAGGAAACATCTGCCCACCCACCATGACTACAGTATCACGCTGGTCAGCACACACACACTCCCACACAAGCAATCACACACACACAGGACACACACACACACGCGCTGTCTTCCCCCATCCATCACTACAGTTAGAGAATCACAAGCTGGTCATAACAGACACTGTGTCTCTCTGATTGAACTGGTTATAACAACAGACACTGTGTCTCTCTGATTGAACTGGTTATAACAACAGACACTGTGTCTCTCTGATTAAGCTGGTTATAACAACAGACACTGTGTCTCTCTGATTGAGCTGGTCATAACAGACACTGTGTTTCTCTGATTGAACTGGTTATAACAACAGACACTGTGTCTCTCTGATTGAGCTGGTCATAACAGACACTGTGTTTCTCTGATTGAACTGGTCATAACAACAGACACTGTGTCTCTCTGATTGAGCTGGTTATAACAACACCCACTGTGTCTCTCTGATTAAGCTGGTTATAACAACATACACTGTGTCTCTCTGATTGAGCTGGTCATAACAACAGACACTGTGTCTCTCTGATTGAGCTGGTTATAACAACACCCACTGTGTCTCTCTGATTGAGCTGGTCATAACAGACACTGTCTCTCTGATTGAGCTGGTTATAACAACAGACACTGTATCTCTCTGATTGAACTGGTTAAAACAGACACTGTGTCTCTCTGATTGAACTGGTTATAACAACAGACACTGTGTCTCTCTGATTAAGCTGGTTATAACAACATACACTGTGTCTCTCTGATTGAGCTGGTCATAACATACACTGTGTTTCTCTGATTGAACTGGTTATAACAACATACACTGTGTCTCTCTGATTGAGCTGGTCATAACAGACACTGTCTCTCTGATTGAGCTGGTTATAACAACAGACACTGTGTCTCTGATTGAGCTGGTCATAACAGACATGGTGTCTCTCTGATTGAGCTGGTTATGACAACAGACACTGTGTCTCTCTGATTGAGCTGGTTATAACAACAGACACTGTGTATCTCTGGTTGAGCTGGTCATAACAGACACTGTGTCTCTCTGATTGAGCTGGTTATAACAACAGACACTGTGTCTCTCTGATTGAGCTGGTTATAACAACAGACACTGTGTCTCTCTGATAGAGTTGTTCTCATCTCAGCACGGATCTTTAAATCCTAGCAGCCCTCCACTGTGACCATTTAAAGCCTTTATAGTTCTCCCTCCACTGTGGAATCTTTAAATCCTTGTGTGCATCCCAAATGGCACCCTTTTCCCTATATAGTGCACTAATTTTGACCGCAACCCTATTTTTTATTATTAGTTTTATTTCACCTTTATTTAGTTGAAAACAAGTTCTCATTTGCAACTGCTGTTACGCCCTGGCCATAGAGAGGCTTTTATTCTCTATTTTGGTTAGGCCAGGGTGTGACTAGGGTGGGCATTCTAGTTTCTTTATTTCTATGTTTTCTATTTCTTTTGTTTTTTTGGCCGAGCGTGGTGCCTTTACAGAACTGTTTGTTTTTTTCTCCTTTGTTATTTTGTTCGGGTGTTTTTTGAGGAATAAAGATCATGAACACTTATCACGCTGCGCTTTGGTCCATGCCTTCCAACGAGAGACGTAACAACTGCGACCTGGCCAAGATAAAGCAAAGCAGTGTGACACAAACAATAACAGTTACACGTGGAATAAACAAGCGTACAGTCAATAACACAATAGAAAAAAAGAAAGTCTATATACAGTGTGTGCAAATTGCGTGAAGAGGTAAGGCAATAAATAGGCCATAGTAGCGAAGTAATTACAATTTAGCAGATTAACACTGGAGCTATACATGAGCAGATGATGATGTGCAAGTAGAAATACTGGTGTGCAAAAGAGCAGAAAAGTAAATAAAAACAATATGGGGATGAGGTAGTTGTGTGGGCTATTTACAGATGGGTTATGTACAGCTGCAGCGATTGGTTAGCTGCTCAGATAGCTGATGTTTAAAGTTAGTGAGGGAGATATAAGTCTCCAACTTCAGCGAGTTTTGCAATTCGTTCCAGTCATTAGCAGCAGAGAACTGGAAGGAAAGGCGGCCAAAGGAGGCATTGGCTTTGGGGATGACCAGTGAGATATACCTGCTGGAGCACGTGCTACGTGCTGGGTGTTGCTATGGTGACCAGTGGGTCCACTATAAATGGAATAGGGTGCCATTTGCGACACAGCCCGAATAACCATCTCCTGTAACAAGGGGATGCCTAGATGCCTGGCCCTCCACACTGCTTAGAAGTGGTGATGGTAAGATTAGGTTTGAATGGAGATCAACACCTGCGGCCTCCTTCATATACACTGCATATGTACAAAATATACCCCCTAACATGCATGCACCAGTTTTCACGCAAAAGTTGGGATTCATAATTTTTGAAGTGTAGTGGTTGAAGTGTAGTGGTTTGAAGTGTAGTGGTTTGAAGTGTAGTGGTTTGAATTGTAGTGGTTTGAAGTGTAGTGGTTGATGTATAGTGGTTTGAAGTGTAATGGTTAAATTGTAGTGGTTGAAGTGTAGTGGTTGAAGTGTAGTGGTTGAAGTGTAGTGGTTGAAGTGTAGCTTTGCAAACAAGCAATTAGTATTGTGTGAAAACGGGGGATAGAATGACAGTTATTCATAAATAAATACAAGACTGGAAAATATACTAAGAGTGAAAATGTATTTATTGTATCGTTGCAATCTCAAATAATTAGAAATAGGAATATATTTCCTGGCCTAAGTTCGTCAGTTAAAAAATTATACAGCAAATTATTATATTATTATTATTATCATCACCATAGAAGGTGAATGATGAGCATTTTCCAGACAGAGTTATAATGCTCGTTCAAGATGAGCACAGTTTTAGGACTGGTCTGAATTCTAACAGGAAACATGTGTATGTATGTAGGGCGTACGCCAAGTTTATAAAGCTCTATATTTTTTCTCTCAGAAATGACATATGCAGATATTTAGTGTGACATTTAGGCAACATTTATAAATGAGGCACCTGTGGGCCTCGACATGGAGTGCATCTCCAGCAAACTGTCTTCTGGGTAGTTTTATCAAATGTATTCCATGTGGGGATATCTTCACAAGTATGTTAATGTGATGGAAAAATGTATGTTTGTGCTTTTCTAATAACCAACTGGGTTCATGTCTAATAACCAACTGGGTTCATGTCTAATAACCAACTGGGTTCATGTCTAATAACCAACTGGGTTCATGTCTAATAACCAACTGGGTTCATGTCTAATAACCAACTGGGTTCATGTCTAATAACCAACTGGGTTCATGTCTAATGACCAATTCGACTGGGTTCATGTCTAATGACCAATTCAACTGGGTTCATGTCTAATGGCCAATTCGACTGGGTTCATGTCTAATGGCCAATTCGACTGGGCTCATGTCTAATGGTCAATTCGACTGGGCTCATGTCTAATGACCAATTCGACTGGGCTCATGTCTAATGACCAATTCGACTGGGCTCATGTCTAATGGCCAATTCGACTGGGCTCATGTCTAATGGCCAATTCGACTGGGCTCATGTCTAATGGCCAATTAGACTGGACTCATGTCTAATGGCCAATTAGACTGGGTTCATGTCTAATAACCAATTCGACTCGGTTCATGTAAGTGACTGATTGATCGTGCCTGGGAGGGATCCTCACTATCAGTATAAACAATTTGGCAGTACGCCCAGAGCATTGTTTTGAGAACGGAAAAGGATATCCCAGTTTCAAGGTCTCATCTTGGAGAGAAGAAGCCTCGTGAGGTATTGGTCGGTCACATGCATGAACCAAAAGTTAATGATGAATTAATTATGAATAATTAATCATGTACAGTGCCTTGCGAAAGTATTTGGCCCCCTTGAACTTTGCGACCTTTTGCCACATTTCAGGCTTCAAACATAAAGATATAAAACTGTATTTTTTTGTGAAGAATCAACAACAAGTGGGACACAATCATGAAGTGGAACGACATTTATTGGATATTTCAAACTTTTTTAACAAATCAAAAACTGAAAAATTGGGCGTGCAAAATTATTCAGCCCCCTTAAGTTAATACTTTGTAGCGCCACCTTTTGCTGCGATTACAGCTGTAAGTCGCTTGGGGTATGTCTCTATCAGTTTTGCACATCGAGAGACTGACATTTTTTCCCATTCCTCCTCGCAAAACAGCTCGAGCTCAGTGAGGTTGGATGGAGAGCATTTGTGAACAGCAGTTTTCAGTTCTTTCCACAGATTCTCAATTGGATTCAGGTCTGGACTTTGACTTGGCCATTCTAACACCTGGATATGTTTATTTTTGAACCATTCCATTGTAGATTTTGCTTTATGTTTTGGATCATTGTCTTGTTGGAAGACAAATCTCCGTCCCAGTCTCAGGTCTTTTGCAGACTCCATCAGGTTTTCTTCCAGAATGGTCCTGTATTTGGCTCCATCCATCTTCCCATCAATTTTAACCATCTTCCCTGTCCCTGCTGAAGAAAAGCAGGCCCAAACCATGATGCTGCCACCACCATGTTTGACAGTGGGGATGGTGTGTTCAGCTGTGTTGCTTTTACGCCAAACATAACGTTTTGCAATGTTGCCAAAAAGTTCAATTTTGGTTTCATCTGACCAGAGCACCTTCTTCCACATGTTTGGTGTGTCTCCCAGGTGGCTTGTGGCAAACTTTAAACGACACTTTTTATGGATATCTTTAAGAAATGGCTTTCTTCTTGCCACTCTTCCATAAAGGCCAGATTTATGCAATACACGACTGATTGTTGTCCTATGGACAGAGTCTCCCACCTCAGCTGTAGATCTCTGCAGTTCATTCAGAGTGATCATGGGCCTCTTGGCTGCATCTATGATCAGTCTTATCCTTGTATGAGCTGAAAGTTTAGAGGGACGGCCAGGTCTTGGTAGATTTGCAGTGGTCTGATACTCCTTCCATTTCAATATTATCGCTTGCACAGTGCTCCTTGGGATGTTTAAAGCTTGGGAAATCTTTTTGTATCCAAATCCGGCTTTAAACTTCTTCACAACAGTATCTCGGACCTGCCTGGTGTGTTCCTTGTTCTTCATGATGTTCTCTGCGCTTTTAACAGTCCTCTGAGACTATCACAGTGCAGGTGCATTTATACGGAGACTTGATTACACACAGGTGGATTGTATTTATCATCATTAGTCATTTAGGTCAACATTGGATCATTCAGAGATCCTCACTGAACTTCTGGAGAGAGTTTGCTGCACTGAAAGTAAAGGGGCTGAATAATTTTGCACTCCCAATTTTTCAGTTTTTGATTTGTTAAAAAAGTTTGAAATATCCAATAAATGTCGTTCCACTTCATGATTGTGTCCCACTTGTTGTTGATTCTTCACAAAAAAATACAGTTTTATATCTTTATGTTTGAAGCCTGAAATGTGGCAAAAGGTCGCAAAGTTCAAGGGGGCCGAATACTTTCGCAAGGCACTGTAAGTCATGCATATATAACTTGTCTGTGTAAGCAGTATATCAGAGAACTAACAGGACTGCCCCGGCCGAGCTACAGACCGTCGTCAACTACTTGGTGCATTGAGTTTGTTGGAACCACTCCAGCTTGCTGTTCATAAAGAATAATTAATTTAAGATTAACTTCAGTTGTCATTGATGGTAATTTCCACGACATTACCAGAACCGTACTTATACATTGAGTGGACAAAACATGAGGAACACCTTCCTATTATTGAGTTGCACCGGCTTTCTCCCTCAGAACAGCCTCAATTCTTCGGGGAATGGACTCCAGTGTTGACTCCAATGCTTCCCACAGTTGTGTTAAGTTGGCTGGATGTTCTTTGGGTGGTGGACCATTCTTTAAAAACCCAACAAATAAAATGTCATTTGTCACATACACATGTTTAGCAGATGTTATTGCGGGGGTATCAAAATGCTTGTGTTTCTAGCTCCAACGGTGCTGTAATATCTAACATTTTCAGTTCTTGACACACTCAAACCGGTGCACCTTACATCTACTACCATCACCTGTTCGAAGGCACTTAAATATTTTTTCTTGCCCATTCACCCTCTGAATGGCACACATACACAATCCATGTCTCAATTATCTCAATGCATAAAAGGCTTTCCAGTCTCCCCCTCTTCAGCTACACTGATTGAAGTGGATTTAACAAGTGACATCAATAAGGGATCATAGCTTTCACCTGGATTCACCTGGTCAGTCTATGTCGTGTTCCTAATGTTTTGTACACTCAGTGTATACGGCTCTGGTTTGTCCTGTATGTTAACAGCTTGTGTAATGTCTCACCAGGAAGCCAAACGTCAGATAGTTTTGCAGAGAGAAACACCCAATGCCTGTACATATCCTGCTCTTACTTCACAGGTAATTACAGTGGGGTCCCAAATTATTTTCATGATAAAGGTGAGCAATGTCGACTGTATAAAATCAATGATTCAAATACTGAGCTAAAAATCTATAATTCTGCCCCTGAACAAGGCAGTTAACCCACTATTCCTAGGTCATTGAAAAAATGTTTTCTTCTGAACTGACTTGCCTAGTTAAATAAATAAAAAAACAACAAGTACAAATGTTTTTTTTCTCAAAATGATTGACACCCCTAAAGATTCTAATACATAAACTAATAAAAAATGTAGTATTTGGTCCCATATTCCAAGGAATAATAATATAACAATAATTACATCAAGCCTGTGACTCTATGACTTTACAAACTTGTTGGGTGCATTTGAAGTTTGTTTTATGTGGGTTTCAGATCAATAGATCGATAGAAGTGAACGGAAAATAATGTTGTGTCATCTTGGAGTCACTTTTATTATAAATAAGAGTAGACAATGTTTTACTAACACTTCTCCATGATTGTGGAGATGATTACAGAGGGTCAAAGATCATACCCCCAAGACATGCTAACCTCCCCCGTTGTTGGTAATGGTGAGAGGTTAGTATGATTTGATTGATACCCGCAAGACAATCAATGAAATGTATTTATAAAGCCCTTTTTACATCAGCCGATGTCACAAAGTGCTGTACAGAAACCCAGCCTAAAACCCCAAAACAGCAAGCAACGCAGGTGTAGAAGCACGGTGGCTAGGAAAAACTCCCTAGAAAGAGAGGAACCTAGAGAGGAGCCAGTCCTCTTCTGGCTGTGCCGGGTAGAGATTATAACAGTACATGGTCAAGATGTTCAAACGTTCACAGATGGCCAGCAGGGTCAAATAACAATAATATCACAGTGGTTGTAGAGGGTGCAACAGGTCAGCACCTCAGGAGTAAAGGTCAGTTGGCTTTTCATAGCCGAGCATTCAGAGTTAGAGACAGCAGGTGTGGTAGAGAGAGAGAGTCGAAAACAGCAGGTCTGGGACAAAGTAGCACGTCCGGTGAACAGGTCAGGGTTCCACAGCCGCAGGCAGAACAGTTGAAACTGGAGCAGCAGCACAGCCAGAGGGACTGGGGACATCAAGGAGTCATCAGGCCAGGTAGTCCTGAGGAATGGTTCCAGGGCTCAGGTCTTCTGGGAGGGGAGGGAGAGAGAGATAATTAGAGGGAGCATACTTAAATACACACAGGACTTAAATTCACACAGGACTCTGGATAATTCAGGAAAAATACTTCAGATATAAGAGACTGACCCTATCCCCCCGTCACATAGACAACTGCAGCATAGATACTGGAGGATGAGTCGAGAGGGGACGGGAGACACTGTGGCCCGGTCCGACGACACCCCTGGACCGGGCCAACCAGGCAGGATATAACCCCACCCACTCTGCCAAAGCACAGCCCCCACACCACTAGAGGGATATCAACAGACCACCAACGTACTACCCTGAGACAAGGCCGAGTACAGCCCACAAAGATCTCATGAAGCCGAGGGGGGTGCCAAACCCGGACAGGAAGATCACGTCAGTGACTCAACACACTCAAGTGACGCACCCCTCCTAAGGGACGGTATGAAAGAGCCCTAGTAAGTCAGTGACTCAGCCCCTGTAATAGGGTTAGAGGCAGAGAATCCCGGTGGAGAGAGCGGATCCTGCCAGGGAGAGACCGCACCATTCACACCCCTGGGCCAGACTACACTCAATCATAGGACCTACTGAAGAAATGAGCCTTCAATAAAGACTTAAAGGTCGAGACCGAGCCTGCTTTTCTCACATGGATAGGCAGACCATTCCATAAAAATGGAGCTCTATAGGAGAAAGCCCTGCCTCCAGCTGTTTGCTTAGAATTTCTATGGACAATTAGGAGGCCTGCATCTTGTGACCATAGCGTACGAGTAGGTATGTACGGCAGGACCAAATCAGAGAGATAGGTAGGAGAAAGCCTATGTAATGCTAAAACTTTGAAATCAGCCCTAGCCTTAACAGGAAGTAAGGCTATCACTGGAGTAATATGATCACATTTTTCGGTTCTAGTCAAGATTCTAGCAGCCATATTTAGCACTAACTGAAGTTTATTTAGTGCTTTATCCGGGCAGCCGGAAAGTAGAGCATTGCAGTAGTCTAATCTAGAAGTAACAAAAGCATGGAAACATTTTTCAGCATCATTTTTGGACAGAAAGTTTCAGATTTTTGCAATGTTACGTAGATGGAAAAAAGCTGTCCTTGAAACAGTCTTGATATGTTCTTCAAAAGAGAGATCAGGGTCCAGAGTAACGCCGAGGTCCTTCACAGTTTTATTTGAGACGACTGTACAACCATTAAGATTAATTGTCAGATTTAACAGAAGATCTCTTTGTTTCTTGGGACCTAGAACAAGCATCTCTGTTTTGTCCAAGTTTAAAAGTAGAACGTTTGCAGCCATCCACTTCCTTATGTCTGAAACACAGGCTTCCAGGGAGGGCAATTATGGGGCTTCACCATGTTTCATCGAAATGTACAACTGTGTGTCATCCGCATAGCAGTGAAAGGTAACATTATGTTTCCGAATGACGTCACCCAGAGGTAAATATATATAGTGACAATAATAGTGGTCCTAAAACGGAACCTTGAGGAAAACTGAAACTTACAGTTGATTTGTAAGAAGACAAACAGTCCACAGAGACAAACAGATAAGATCTAAACCAGGTCAGAACTTGTCCGTGTAGACCAATTTGGGTTTCCATTCTCTCCAAAAGAATGTGGTCGATGATCGATGATGTCAAAAACAGCACTAAGGTCTAGGAGCACAAGAACAGATGCAGAGCCTCGGTCTGACGCCATTAAAAGGTAATTTACCACCTTCACAAGTGCCGTCTCAGTGCTATGATGGGGTCTAGAACCAGACTGAAGCGTTTCGTATATATTGTTTTTCTTCAGGACGACAGTGAGTTGCTGTGCAACAGCTTAAACAAATGGAATGTAATGTGAGATTCGATATAGGCCGATAGTTTTTTACTACTGCCACTTTTAGTGAGTTTGGTATTCATCGGGAGGAGCCATTTATTATGTTCAACATAAGAGGGGCAAGCACAGGAAGTAGCTTTTTCAGTAGTTTAGTTGGAATAGGATCCAATATGCAGCTCAGAGGTTTAGAGGCCATGACTATTTTCATGGATGTGTCAAGAGATATGGGATAAATCATGTTAAACATAAAGACATAAATAACATTTTGTTTTCTTTTGGAATTCATGATTTCAAGCTCAATGGATTGATACCATTGAACACTTGTACAGTATTCAGGACAACTGAGCTTTGGAGAAATACGCAGATTTAAAGAGGAGTCTGTAATTTGCTTACTAATGATCATGATCTTTTCATCAAAGAAGTTCATGAATGTATCACTGCTGAGGTGAAAGCCATCCTCAATTGGGGAATGTTGGTTTTTAGTTAGCTTTTATCTACACGACTCTAACAGAGTCTAATACAGCCTCTATTTGCTGTTTGGGGGGGGGGGGGGGGGGGTTTAGGCTGGGTTTCTGTACAGCACTTTGTGACATCAGCTGGTACAAGAAGGGCTTTATAAAAAAACATTTGATTTGAGGTGAAAGTCTTTGATCTTTGACCCTTTAACTTTCTCACTCGTCATTATTCACAATCAATTCAGGATAATCCGTAATCATGGTAGCGCCCATATTATTGTAGAAGTGTTTAGAAACATATTAACACATTATAATAAAAGTTGCTCATCTTTATCAAGAGTGTAATTAATTTGGGAGCCCGCTGTTTTTTTTTTTTGACCTTTATTTAACGAGGCAAGTAAGTTAAGAACAAATTCTTATTTTCAATGACAGCCTAGGAACAGTGGGTTAACTGCCTTGTTCAGGGGCAGAACGACAGTTTGTACCTTGTCAGATCGGGGATTGATCTTGCAACCTGTCGGTTACTAGTCCAATGCTCTAACCACTAGGTTACGCTGTACCACCCCCTGCATATATACAGTCGTGGCCAAAAGTTTTGAGAATGACACATATTAATTTCCATAAAGTTTACTGCTTCAGTGTCTTTAGATATTTTTGTCAGATGTTACTATGAATACTGAAGTATAATTACAAGCATTTCCTACGTGTCAAAGACTTTTATTGACAATTACATGAAGTTGATGCAAAGAGTCAACATTTGCAGTGTTGACCCTTCTTCTTCAAGACCTCTGCAATCTGCCCTGGCATGCTGTCAATTAACTTCTGGGCCACATCCTGACTGATGGCAGCCCATTCTTGCATAATCAATGCTTGGAGTTTGTCAGAATTTGTGGGTTTTTGTGTGTCCACCCGCCTCTTGAGGATTGACCACACGATCTCAATGGGATTAAGGTCAATCTTACTGGCAGCAATATCCTTGCCTGTGAAGCCCTTTTTGTGCAAAGTAGTGATGACGGCATGTGTTTCCTTGCAAGTAACCATGGTTGACAGAGGAAGAACAATGATTCCAAGCACCACCATTCTTTTGACTCTTCCAGTATGTTATTCAAACTGAATCAACATGACAGAGTGATCTCCAGCCTAGTCCTCGTCAACGCTCACACCTGTGTTAACGAGAGAATCACTGACACGATGTCAGCTGGTCCTTTTGTGGCAGGACTAAAATGCAGTGCAAATGTTTTTGGGGGATTCAGTCCATTTGCATGGCAAAGAGGGACTTTGTATTTAATTGCAATTCATCTGATCACTCTTCATAACATTCTGGAGTATATGCAAATTGCCATCATACAAACTGAGGCAGCAGACTTTGTGAAAATTGATATTTGTGTCATTTTCAAAACTTTTGGCCACAACTGTAGTTCTGATTTCTCCAATCGTGTTCACAGCTTGTAAAACGTCTCACCAGGACGTATCTCACAAGTCCGAGAAAAACGCCTGGTTTCACTGTGCCGAATGGCTGTGGCTAAGCAGAGCTGGCTTCAATGTACCGACTGGATGTGGCTAAGCAGAGCTGGCTTCACTGTGCCGACTGGCTGTGGCTAAGCAGAGCTGGCTTCACTGTGCCGACTGGCTGTGGCTAAGCAGAGCTGGCTTCACTGTGCCGACTGGCTGTGGCTAAGCAGAGCTGGCTTCACTGTGCCGACTGGCTGTGGCTAAGCAGAGCTGGCTTCACTGTGCCGACTGGCTGTGGCTAAGCAGAGCATGTCTCTTTCCTAAAGGGCACCCTATCCTCTCTTTAGTGCACTACAATAGACTAGAACCCTATGGGCCCTGGTCAAGAGGGTTCCATTTGAGACGCAAGCCAAATCTACGTAGCGGAAAGGTGTTTTTCAGAGCCAGAAATGGACCGTCTCTGACCTGGGCCCAGTTTGTGTAAGGCTACGGCTTGGGGGGATGTCATTGAACATTAAGGCTTGGTGTGTGTATGTCTGTGTGTGTGTGTGTGTGTGTGTGTGTGTGTGTGTGTGTGCGCACGCGTGCGCGCACAACCAATCAATATTTTCTCTGAGTCACTCTTTCCATCTCAGTTGGAAAAAATATGATTTCAGAGAATTAGATCCATATGGCTCTAACAACAGAGTCTAATGCTAGTACAGCTTATAGGTTATATCTACATCTCCACAGCTGTAGTCTGTTTCTCCACAACTGTAGTCTGTTTCTCCACATCTGTAGTCTGTTTCTCCACAAATGTAGTCTGTTTCTTCACAGCTGTAGTATGTTTCTCCACAACTGTAGTCTGTTTCTCCACAACTGTAGTCTGTTTCTCCACAACTGTAGTCTGTTTCTTCACAGCTGTAGTCTGTTTCTCCACAACTGTAGTCTGTTTCTCCACATCTGTAGTCTGTTTCTCCACAGCTGTAGTCTGTTTCTTCACAGCTGTAGTCTGTTTCTCCACAGCTATAGTCTGTTTCTTCACAGCTATAGTCTGTTTCTCCACAACTGTAGTCTGTTTCTTCACAGCTGTAGTCTGTTTCTCCGCAACTGTAGTCTGTTTCTCCACAGCTATAGTCTGTTTCTTCACAGCTATAGTCTGTTTCTTCACAACTGTAGTCTGTTTCTCCACAACTGATGTCTGTTTCTCCACAACTGTAGTCTGTTTCTCCACAACTGTAGTCTGTTTCTTCACAGCTATAGTCTGTTTCTCCACAACTTTAGTCTGTTTCTCCATAACTATAGTCTGTTTCTCCACAACTGTAGTCTGTTTCTCCACAACTATAGTCTGTTTCTCCACAACTGTAGTCTGTTTCTTCACAGCTATAGTCTGTTTCTTCACAACTGTAGTCTGTTTCTCCACAACTGTAGTCTGTTTCTTCACAGCTATAGTCTGTTTCTTCACAACTGTAGTCTGTTTCTCCACAACTGTAGTCTGTTTCTCCACAGCTGTAGTCTGTTTCTCCACAGCTGTAGTCTGTTTCTTCACAGCTGTAGTCTGTTTCTCCACAACTGTAGTCTGTTTCTCCACAGCTGTAGTCTGTTTCTTCACAACTGTAGTCTGTTTCTCCACAACTGTAGTCTGTTTCTTCACAGCTATAGTCTGTTTCTCCACAACTGTAGTCTGTTTCTCCATAACTATAGTCTGTTTCTCCACAACTGTAGTCTGTTTCTCCTCAACTGTAGTCTGTTTCTCCACAACTGTAGTCTGTTTCTCCACAGCTGTAGTCTGTTTCTTCACAGCTGTAGTCTGTTTCTTCACAGTGTAGTCTGTTTCTCCACAACTGTAGTCTGTTTCTCCACAACTGTAGTCTGTTTCTTCACAGCTGTAGTCTGTTTATTCACAACTGTAGTCTGTTTCTCCACAACTGTAGTCTGTTTCTCCACAGCTGTAGTCTGTTTCTTCACAGCTGTAGTCTGTTTCTCCACAACTGTAGTCTGTTTCTCCACAACTGTAGTCTGTTTCTTCACAGCTATAGTCTGTTTCTTCACAACTGTAGTCTGTTTCTCCACAACTGTAGTCTGTTTCTCCACAACTGTAGTCTGTTTCTTCACAGCTATAGTCTGTTTCTTCACAACTGTAGTCTGTTTCTCCACAACTGTAGTCTGTTTCTTCACAACTGTAGTCTGTTTCTCCACAACTGTAGTCTGTTTCTCCACAGCTGTAGTCTGTTTCTCCACAACTGTAGTCTGTTTCTCCACAGCTGTAGTCTGTTTCTCCACAGCTGTAGTCTGTTTCTCCACAGCTGTAGTCTGTTTCTCCACAACTGTAGTCTGTTTCTCCACAACTGTAGTCTGTTTCTCCACAGCTGTAGTCTGTTTCTCCACAACTGTAGTCTGTTTCTCCACAGCTGTAGTCTGTTTCTTCACAACTGTAGTCTGTTTCTCCACAACTGTAGTCTGTTTCTTCACAGCTGTAGTCTGTTTCTTCACAACTGTAGTCTGTTTCTCCACAGCTGTAGTCTGTTTCTTCACAGCTGTAGTCTGTTTCATCACAGTGTAGTCTGTTTCTCCACAACTGTAGTCTGTTTCTTCACAACTGTAGTCTGTTTCTCCACAACTGTAGTCTGTTTCTTCACAGCTGTAGTCTGTTTCTTCACAGCTGTAGTCTGTTTCTCCACAACTGTAGTCTGTTTCTCCACAGCTGTAGTCTGTTTCTTCACAGCTGTAGTCTGTTTCTCCACAACTGTAGTCTGTTTCTCCACAACTGTAGTCTGTTTCTTCACAGCTATAGTCTGTTTCTTCACAACTGTAGTCTGTTTCTCCACAACTGTAGTCTGTTTCTCCACAACTGTAGTCTGTTTCTTCACAGCTGTAGTCTGTTTCTCCACAGCTATAGTCTGTTTTTTCACAACTGTAGTCTGTTTCTTCACAACTGTAGTATGTCTCTTCAGTCTTCTGAGTCATACGTCACACAATAAGAACCTCATCAAATCTACTCTTTCATTGAGATTCACAATGAATAATCAACACAGTGTGTCCTCACACCCCACACCCACACGGATAAACAGAGACTAGCTTGAAGACCGGACCACAGAGCATCAGGATATTTTTGATTACAATAGAATTGGCCTACAGTCTTTTAAGTCATGAGGTCTGGGTTTCACACAGTGAAGAAAGCTCTTCTGCAGTTTTATACGAATCAACACCAGTGTCCTCACAATCTCACATTTTCCCATTGTACATTCCCATGTTCCCACATGTCACTGATAGAGGACAGGACAAGGAACACAGCCTCTGGTTAGAGAATGGAAAAGGGGTGTGGCCAGAGTAAGGGATGAAAGGAGGACCTCAAGGGCTGATTCCTCTGGTTGTGGAGACTGCGTCTGTGAGGACATTAGTGTTGTGAGGACATTAGTGTTGTGAGGACATTAGTGTTGTGAACACTGCCTCTGTGAGGACATTAGTGTTGTGAGGACAATAATGTTGTGAACACTGCCTCTGTGAGGACATTAGTGTTGTGAGGACAATAGTGTTGTGAACACTGCCTCTGTGAGGACATTAGTGTTGTGAGGGCATTAGTGTTGTGAACACTGCCTCTGTGAGGACATTAGTGATTGAGGACAATAGTGTTGTGAGGACATTAGTGTTGTGAGGACAATAGTGTTGTGAGGACAATAGTGTTGTGAGGACAATAGTGTAGTGAGGACATTAGTGTTGTGAGGACAACAGGGTTGATGGGTCCTGCTGGTTCACTCTGTAAATTATGTAAATTATTACACACACACACACACACACACACAGGTTATTCCAACAGCACCTTACCATCAGGGATCACGTGCTCAGGACTGCACTGGCAGGGGCGTTTGATAAAAGCATCTGGGAAATGGCATATTTTAAATTCATTCAACTTTAACCACTCTTTAAAAATATCAGACAAGGAATCCTCAACGTCTTGCGAGAGTTCCTCAAAGCATTGATACTTTCCTCGTTTTGGCCTGTTTTCGTTGATTCACAGTGGTGTGTGTTTGTGAGTCTGGCTGGCACCAGGGACTACATTTACAGGGACTCTTTTGTATCTCTATGTTCATCTCTAGTAGTGATGCCTGGGGTCAGGGGTTACTGTTTATCCATACAAAGTGAGTCATTGTGGTGTTATTGGACTCAAGACACTGTTGCTCTCACTGCCTTTGGGGCTTTTGTAGTTCAAAGTCCAAATGTTTGCCACTGTGATTCAACATCGATAAAAGATTCTCAAACAAAAAAAATTCTCAGTGCATTAAATGGGTCGTCGTACCATGTAGCAGCTATATAATTACAATAGCAACCATGACCTAATAACTCACCAAATATAATTTTCCACAGAAATGGCTAATCGGTACTTGATGAAAACACATCTTCTCTATTGTTCTTACTGTCCTGCCACCACATCAGAGGAGAAACCTGACAATGTGTTTATTCACTAAAACCACTGACACCAGCGTCAAAGCACATCAGTTGTAACCCAGGTTATTGGATTCTGTTGGAATGTGAAAACAGACATCTGATTGGCTGAGGTGGGTGTAGTACCTGGGCCACAGTACAAGGTCTACGAGGCTTTACCTGAACCTGATTCATTTCCTGCTAACTGACAAGTGTCAACATGATGTCACCTATGACACATTCAAATGGGGTTTAAGTGGTGTTTACTTTAGCTTTAGAGAGCTTTAGTTGAGTTCAAATTGAGATTATCAACATCTATGTATGTATTATAAAGGCAAATGTCTTCAGAACAAGATAAACAGGTCAGAACTAGAAAGTTGTTCTATTGGCCAATGTGTCAATCACTGGAGAATAAACTGGATGAGCTCCGTTCGAGACTATCCTACCAACGGGACATTTAAAACTGTAATATGTTATGTTTCACCGAGTCGTGGCTGAACGACGACACGGATAATATACCGTTGGCTGGGTTTTCCGTGCATCGGCAGGACAAAACTGCTACGTCAAGTATGACGAGGGATGGTGTTGTGTGTCTATTTGTCAATAACAGTTGGTGTGCAATGTCTAATATTAAGGAAGTCTCGAGGTATTGCATGCCTGAGGTAGAGTACCTCATGATAAACTGTAGACCACACTATCTACCAAGAGAGTTCTCATATTATTTGTAGCCATCTATTTACCACCACAGACCGATGCAGGCACTAAGACCACACTCAACGATCTGTATAAGGCCATACGCAAACAATACAATGCTCATCCAGAAGTGGCGCTCCTAGTGGCCGGAGACTTTAATGCAGGCAAACTTAAATCCATTTTATCTAATTTCTACCTGCATGTCACATGTGCAACCAGAGGAAAAAAACTCTAGACCTCCTTTACTCCACACACAGAAATGCATACAAACTCTCCCTCACCCTCCATTTGGACAATCTGACCAGTATTTTATCCTCCTGATTCCTGTTTACAAACAAAAACAAAATCAAGTGACTCGCTCAATACGGAAGTGGTCAGATGATTCTGATGCTACGCTACAGGACTGTTTTGCTAGCTGAGACTGGAATACGTTCCGGGATTCATCCAATGGCATTGAGGAGTATACCACCTCAGTCACCGGCTTCATTAATAAGTGCCACGACGAAGTTGTACCCACAGTGACCGTACGTACATATCCCAACCAGAAGCCATGGATAGGCAACATCTGCACCGAACTAAAAACGTAGAGCTGTCACTTTCAAGGACGCTTTTACGAAATCCCGCTATGCCCCTAAAAGAACCATCAAAACAGGCGATAATAAAAGACTAAGATTGAATCCAACTACTATCTGACGCTCGTCGGATATGGCAGGGCTTGCAAGCTATTATGGACTACAAAGGGACACCCTGGCGCAAGCTGCCCAGTGATGCGAGCCTACCAGACAGGCTAAATGCCTTTCATGCTCGCTTCGAGGCAAGCAACACTGAAGCATGCATGAGAGTACCAGCTGTTCCGAACGACTGTGTGATAGCGCTCTCCATAGCCAATGTGAGCAAGACCTTTAAACAGGTAAACATTCACAAGGCCGCAGGGCCAGACGGATTACAAGGTCATGTACTCAAAGCATGCGCGGACAACTGGCATGTTGTCTTCACTGACATTTTCAACCTCTCCCTGGCCGAGTCTGTAATACCTACATGTTCCAAGCAGACCACCATAGTCCCTGTGCCCAAGAAAGCAAAAGTAACATGCCTAAATATCTACCGCCCCATTGCCCTTACGTCAGTAGCCATGAAGTGTTTTGAAAGCCTGGTCATGGCTCACATCAGCACTATCATCCCAGAAACCTTAGACCCACTCCAATTCGCATACCTCCTCAACAGATCCACAGAGGACACAATCTCAATCGCACTCCACACTGCCCTTTCCCACCTGGACAAAAGGAACACCTATGTGAGAATGCTGTTCATTGACTACAGCTCAGCGTTCAATACCATAGGGCCAACAAAGCTCATTACCACAGGTAGACTCCAATGAAGTTGTAGAAACATCTCAAGAATGATCAATGGAAACAGGATGCACCAGAACTCAATTTAGAGTTTCATAGCAAAAGTTATAAGTTAATTAATTAATTAAGTTATTTATGTTTTTTATTTGTAATACATTTGCAAAAATGTCTAACTGTTTTCACTATGTCATTATGGAATGTTGTGTGTAGATTGCTGAGATGTGTTATGCATTAAATCCATTTTAGAATAAGGGTGTAACGTAACAAAATTAGAAAAAAGTCAAGGGATCGGAATAGTTTCCGAAGGCAAGACTAGGTCCAAAAGTCTCCTTAACAGCTTCTACCCCCAAGCGATAATACTACTGAACAATGAATCAAAAGGCCACCTGGACAATCTACCTTGACAATTACCTCGACTAACCCTGCGCACATTGACTCTGTACCGTAACACCCTGTATATAGTCTCCACATTGACTCTGTACCGGTGCCCCCTGTATATAGCCTCCACTTTGACTCTGTACCGTAACACCCTGTATATAGCCTCCACATTGACTCTGTACCGTAACACCCTGTATATAGCCTCCACATTGACTCTGTACTGTAATACCCTGTATATAGCCTCCACATTGACTCTGTACCGTAATACCCTGTATATAGCCTCCACATTGACTCTGTACCGTAATACCCTGTATATAGCCTCCACATTGACTCTGTACCGTAATACCCTGTATATAGCCTCCACATTGACTCTGTACCGTAACACCCTGTATATAGCCTCCACATTGACTCTGTACCGTAACACCCTGTATATAGCCTCCACATTGCCTCGGTACCGTAACACCCTGTATATAGCCTCCACATTGCCTCGGTACCGTAATACCCTGTATATAGCCTCCACATTGACTCTGTACCGTAACACCCTGTATATAGCCTCCACATTGACTCTGTACCGTAACACCCTGTATATAGCCTCCACATTGACTCTGTACCGTAACACCCTGTATATAGCCTCCACATTGCCTCGGTACCGTAACACCCTGTATATAGCCTCCACATTGACTCTGTACCTGTACCCCTGTATATAGCCTCCACATTGACTCTGTACCGTAACACCCTGTATATAGCCTCCACATTGACGCTGTACTGTAATACCCTGTATATAGCCTCCACATTGACTCTGTACCGTAACACCCTGTATATAGCCTCCACATTGACTCTGTACGGTATATAGCTTTGTTATTGTTATTTTATCATCTACCTTTTTATTAAATATTTTTCACTTCAGTTTATTGAGTAATTATTTTCTGAACTGCATTGTTGGTTATTAAAGACAATATTCTTCATTCTTCACTGAACAAAAAAAAATGTAATGCAACATTTAATGCAAGATTTTTACTGAGTTACAGTTTATATAAAGGAAACCAGTCAATTGAAATAAATTCATTAGGCCCTAATCTATGGATCAGAAAACCAGTCAGTACCTGGTGTGACCACCATTTGCCTCATGCAGTGCGACACATCTCCTTCGCATAGAGTTGATCAGGCTGTTGATTGTGGCCTGTTGAATGTTGTCCCCACTCCTCTCCAATGGCTGTTCAAAGTTGCTGGATATTGGCGGGAACTGTTACACACTGTTGTACAAGTCGATCCAGAGCATCCCAAACATGCTCAATGGGTGACATGTCTGGTGAGATTACATGCTATGGAAGAACTGGGACATTTTCAGCTTCAAGGAATTGTGTACAGATATTGTGGCATGGGGCTGTGCATTATCGTGCTGAAACATGAGGTGATGGCGGGCGGATGAATGGCATGACAATTGGCCTCAGGATCTTGTCACGGTATCTCTGTCCATTCAAATTGTCCATTGCTTATGACTGCCCTTACCATAGCCCCAAGGCCATTATGGGGCACTCTGTTCACAATGTTGAGATAGGCAAACCGCTCAGCCACCACTACGCCATACTGCCCTTACCATAGCCCCACGGCCATTATGGGGCACTCTGTTCACAATGTTGAGATAGGCAAACCGCTCAGCCACCACTACGCCATACTGCCCTTACCATAGCCCCACGGCCATTATGGGGCACTCTGTTCACAATGTTGAGATAGGCAAACCGCTCAGCCACCACTACGCCATACATGCTGTCTTCCGCCTGCCCGGTACAGTTGAATTCGGTATTCATCCGTGAACAGCACACTTCTCCAGTGTTCAAGTGGCCATCGGAGGTGAGCATTTGCCCACTGAAGTCGGTTACGACGCCAAACTGCAGTCAGGCCAAGACGAATGAGGTGAGGACGATGAGCCTGCAGATGAGCTTCCCTGAGACGTCTGACGGTTTGTGCAAAAATGATTTGGTTGTGTAAACACCCACAGTTTCATCATCTCTCCAGGTGGCTGGTCTCAGACGCAGGTGAAGAAGCTGGATGTGGAGGTCATGGGCTGGTGTGGTCTGCGGTAGTGAGGCCGATTGGATGTACTTCCAAGTTCTCTAAAACAAGTTGGAGGCGGGTCCCTCAAATTGTATACATTGTGTTGTGTGACAAAACTGCATATTTTATAGTGGCCTTTTATTGTCCCCCAGCACAAGGTGCACCTGTGTAATGATCATGCTGTTTAATCAGCTTTTTGATATGCCACACCTGTCGGGTGGATGGATTATCTTGGTGAAAGAGAAATGCTCACTAACAAGGATGTAAACAAATTTGTGCACAAAGAAATTGAGAGAAATACACTTTTTGTGTAAATATGGAACATTTCAGAGATCTTTTATTTCAGCTCATGAAACATGGGACCAACACTTTACATGTTACGTTGATATTTATTTTCAGTTTAGTACATAAATTACACTGAAGAATAAGAACAACAAGATGTGGTTATATTGTATTCATGTAAAACTCGTCTGAAATACCATATATGGACAATTAATATATTCCAAGTACATTGCAGAACAATACAATATAACCAGGAAGTAAAACATCTTCATAAAGTGTAAAACTGCAGTATTTACATATAGTGGATTTATGTCCTATACCAGATCACCATGACGACTTGTTTTAACTACGAACCACAACTTTGTAATTAACTTTATCACGTCAATATCTCAAAATTTGTCTTTCATACATAAATTATGCTGTTATTTGGTAAAAAACAAATAAATGTACTTGTTTTTGCAAGTAAAAAAAAAAAAAAAGAAAGTATTCTCTGTTTATTTCAGTCAACATTAAAATATATATAAAAAAATTGTGCGTCGTATCGTATACGTTACAGAGATGATATCGGACAATTAGTACATGACCATAATAAGAAGGTTTTAATACAATGAACAGTATTAATGTAAACGTCATCTGAATGCACAGGGTACAGGCCAACACTAGAGTGTCAGGTAGAGTGAGACAACAAACACAAGCTGTGAATAGGAACAAGTTAAAGTGTGTTTTAATTAAGTAGTGTGTGTTGTCTGAGTAGTTGGGGTCGGCAGGTCTGCCTAGTGGTTAGAACGTTTGTAACCGAAAAATTGCTGGATTGAATTGAATCCCCGAACTGACAACGTAAAAATCTGTCTTTATGCCCCTGAACGAGGCAGTTTAACCCACTGTTGCCCGGTAGGCCACCATTGTAAATAAGTATTTGTTCCTAACTATCTTGCCTAGTTAAATAAAGGTTAAATAAAGGTTAAATAAAATAGTGTGTATAGGACAGTTCGTCATGATATGATATGCTACAAGTGCTATATTCATTCAATATACTTTTATTATTTACTCCTACCTGCTATTTCCTCTTTAAAATGTTGATGGTCTCAAATCAATACAAAATTATACTCCAGTTCTCATCAATTCATCTTCCATCTCCTCACTTAACAAGAGTCCCGATGGTTCTTGAAGAAAAGAAAACACAGACTTTTTTTTTTTTTTTATCAGTATGTGTGACGAACAAGAATTCTGCAATCTCCCTGGTGTGAGGCAGTGAACTGAGAGGGCTCCTGAGCGACGCAGCAGTCTAAGGCACTGCATCTCAGTACTTGAGGAGTCACTGCAGTCCCTGGTTCAATTCCAGGCTGTATCACAACTGGCTGTGATTGGGAGTCGCATTGGGCGGTGCACAAATTGGCCCAGCGTCGTCCGGGTTTGGACGTGGTAGGGCCGTCATTGTAAATAAGAATGACAATGACAACAGTATACTACAGTCTGCAAAAACACTACAGTAAATACTAAAAACTGCAAAAACACTACATTAATTACTATAGTATATACTACAGTATTCATACATTAGTTAACTGTGAAGACTACAGTATACTACAGAAAATACTACAGTATACAACAGAAAATACTAAAGTATACTACAGTATACACTGTAGTGTTTCCTCAAAAGTCCGCAAAAACACTGAAGTGAATACTACAATAAAGGGGGAGAGAGAGGGGGGGGGAGAAAGAGAGAGAGAGAGAGAGAGGGGGAGAGGGGAAATAAAGGGAGAGAGGGGGAGAGAGGGGAGAAAGGGTGGAGCGAGAGGGGGAGAGGGGAAAGAGGGAGAGAGAGAAAGAGAGGGAGAGAGAGGGATAAAGGGAGGGGTGGAGAGAGAGAGAGAGAGAGAGAGAGGGAGAGAGAGAGAGAGGGGGGGGGGGGCGGAAAGAAAGTTAGAGAGGGGGAGAGAGAGGGAGAGAGAGAGAGAGGCTGTCCTAAGATAATGATTGAGACAATGACATTTTGATCAGTTGACATTTGCATCAGAAGAATGATAGTGATGGTGGTTGCAGTCCGATGGGTAAATCCATTCCTCCTCTAACACATAATGCCACTTCTGTCCCCTGGAAAGATGAGTGTTTTTCAGATACTTTGGCTTCAAGTAATTCATGAACCCTAAAGTTCGTAGAAGATAGCAGAAGGGAAACAGCTGACTTTTGGTAGTCTTATTGAGACCAAACACACAGTATATGAGTGGCAATATCTGTACTATTAGATGACTGTGCAGCAGTAGTTTGGGTCGGTGGACACGCTGGAGCCGTCTGTCTTGATCACAGTGGTCTTGGAGGAGTTCTGCTGCGAACTCCTCAAATCCTTCCTGTAACAGAGACGTTCGCGGTAGTTCTGAGCGAAGATGAGCAGCATCAGAGGGTTGATGCAGCTGTGGGAGTAACTCAGACAGATCGTGATGTTGTAGACATACACAAAGGTGTTGGTTGGCCTGTTGTTGCTCAAGTTAATCACCTGGATCACGTGATACGGGCTCCAGCACACCAGGAAGAGAGCAATGACCATCACCACGGTCTTGGTGGCACGCTTCGCCCAGACAGACTGTTTACGCTTGACTCTGCGGATGGATCTGAAGACGTGGTAAAGGGTGAGGGAGTAGAAGGTGGAGATGATGATGAGAGGAAAGATGAAGCCCAAGATGGACTGGTAGAGAGTGTACCAGTACATGTCCTCAGGCCCGTCCAGAAACATCATGCATATCTCCAGGTCGCTCTTCCTCACCACCATGGCGTAGATCATGACGGGCACGGTCAGCAGGAAGCTGCCGACCCACACCAGGATGTTGATGATGATGGTCCACTGGATGGTCCGCTTCTCTGAGGTGGGGTGGACGATGGCAATGTATCTAGAAACAAAGAGACACATCAGTTAGGGACCAGGGGTTAGGTTATGTACCTGGGTTGTGCCCCAATTGCACCCCGTTCCCTATATAGTGTACTAATTTTGACCAGAGCCCATTCCTTTCACAGTGCACTACTTTGACCAAAAGTAATGTACTACAGTGCCTTGCAAAAGTATTCATTCCCCTTCGCGTTTTTCCTATTTTCTTGCATTACAACCTGTAATTTAAATGGATTTTTATTTGGATTTCATATTAATAGACACCAAAATAGTCCAAATTGGTGAAGTGAAATGCAAAAAATGACTTAAAATAAATAAATAAATAAATAAAAAATAAATGGAAAAGTGGTGAGGGCATATGTACTCACCCCCTTTGCTATGAAGCCCCTAAATAAGATCTGGTGCAACCAATTACCTTCAGAAGTCACATAATTAGTTAGATTGTACGCAGGTGGACTTTATTTAAGTGTCACATGATCTCAGTATCTCAGCAAGCAAAGCTTTTGGGTTATAAAAAAATATCAGAAACTTTGAACGGAGCACCATTAAATCCATTATTAAAAAATAGAAAAAAATATGGCACCACAATAAACCTGCCAAGAGAGGGCCGCCCACCAAATCTCACGGACCAGGCAAGGAGGGCATTAATCAGAGAGGCAACAAAGAGACCAAAGATAACCCTGAAGGAGCTGCAAAGCTCCACAGCGGAAATTGGAGTATCTGTCCATAGGACCACTTTAAGCCATACACTCCACAGAGCTGGGCTTTACGGAAGAGTGGCCAGAAAAAAAGCCATTGCTTAAAGAAAAAAAATAAACAAACACGTTTGGTGTTCGCCAAAAGGCACGTGGGAGACTCCCCAAACATATGGAAGAAGGTACTCTGGTCAGATGAGACTAATATTGAGCTTTTTGGTCATCAAGAAATATGCTATGTCTGGCGCAAAACCAACACCTCTCACCACCCCGAGAACACCATCCCCACAGTGAAGCATGGTGGTGGCAGCATGAAACCTGTTTCAGTCTTCCAGAGATTTAAGACTGGGACGGAGGTTCACCTTCCAGCAGGAAGCATGCTGCAAAAGTTACACTTGAGTGGTTTATGGGGAAACATTTACAGCCACACAAAACATACATCTCTGAGCACCTCCCAGACGTATGGTATGGTCTAGTTACTGCAGACAGTAAAGGAGAGGGCAGGTGAGCGTACACTATGACCATCTAGCATGTTCGAGACACGTCAGGGACACTGCCTCTTGACACACTGTCCGCTTAACCCGCACCAATATGTCAGAGGAAACACTGTACAGCTGGCGCTCGAAGGCAGCGTTCATGTACCCGGCCGCCACAAGGAATAGGCAAGAGTGTGATGGAACAAGGACATCACAGCCGGCCAAACCCTCCCCTAACTCGGACGACACTGGGACAATTGTGCTCCACCTCATGGGTCTCCCGGTCACGGCCAGCTGCAACACAGCCCGGGACTGAACCTGGATTGGTAGTGACGCCTATAGCACTGCGATGCAGTGCCTTAGACCGCTGCACCACTCGGGAGGTCGCACTTCCCCTTATTCTAAGGTTAGGAAAACAGATAACTGCATTCAGGCATGTGACTGTGTTGTGAAGAGAAACAGATTATAGAGAACAGATGATTGATTTCAGGGATTTTACTATGTTGTAAAAAGATACTGTAGATGTTCTCGAGTTCATGTGTATGTGCACACAGATGTACATATTATGGGTGGTCATGTGTTTGGCGTGCGTGTGTGTGCGTGTGTGTGCGTGTGCCTGTGTGCGTGTTTATGCACACTGTGATACTGAGTGAGATTTCATTTGGTATTTGCCATAGTGTTCATTGAAACCCAAGTGTGATAATGTGATGTTCCATTTCTTAGCACGATGTGTCTGCGATGTCTGAACGTGTAACGACAGAACAGAGATTTGGAATCAGTCAAAACAAGTCATAGTGCTGCCGCTCCACGAACGTGAAAGTCTAGAGTAGAAGGGATGGAGACAGAGAGACAGTGTCTCCCAAAATAGCACAAATATCTCTACACCGATCTTTCAGGAGACTCCACCGTGAGGAGTTTGTCTTTTTTTGGTTTCTTCAGTAACAACCATCACTTTTTACCCAGTCCAGTCTAGTCCAGACAGAGGCATGTGAATGTCATGTGAATACACAGACAGGAAAAACACCATAAATAAATTGTACTTGTCATCCCAAGAAAAGCGAACGGTAATTAGTTAACCTGGAATAGAAGGATTTTGTGTTTGAATACCGCCTATTCATACAGTTTTTTTTTCTCTTCTTCCTGAGAGCAATCAGGACTCAAATCATGATGTTACATTGAATAAATCTAATCATGTCATGAGTGAATCAGTAAGGTAAGAGCATTGGCTTCGTTCTAAAAGTACTCTTATTCTATATATAGTGCATATACTGCCCTATCAAGCAAAAAAAATAGGATGATGAGTAACTGCTCATTTGGTCGAAAATGAGTTAGTATCATTTTTTTTTTGTTGCTACATTCAATACATGCTTAATCACCTGGACAAGTATCCTGCCTCTATTGTGTTCAGGAGAAAATGGAGGTCATGTTTAGCAGTAACTGTATGAAGTTACTGTGAAAACCAAGGTAAATAAAAGCCATTTTTCTCAGTTCCACACTATGAGTAGTTACTGCCTTTTTTTTCTTTCTTTTTTTTCTTGGTAAGGCAGTATATGCCCTGGTCACTAGTAGTGTCCTATTAAGGGAATAGGGTGACATTTGGAATGCATCCCATGACACTGGCATATGCCCAAGGTCATGGGGTTCAATTCCTTCCAGGATCACATACACATACTGAATGAATGAATGCACTCACTGTACTATAGGTCGCTTTGGATGAAAACATCTGCAAAGTGGCATACCGTATACTATTATAATATAATAACATTTTAGGAATAATTGATCTGGGAGCTGAAAAAGTCACATACAGTGGGAAAATACTTATTTTCCACCATAATTTGCAAATAAATTCATTAAAAATCCTACAATGTGATTTTCTGAAATTCTTTTCCTCATTTTGTCTGTCATAGTTGAAGTGTACCTATGATGAAAATTACCTCTCTCATCTTTTTAAGTGGGAGAACTTGCACAATTGGTGGCTGACTAAATACTTTTTTTGCCCCACTGTACAAGCTGTCATGAACACGGGATGGAGATAATACTGTAGAGATGTCTACATATGACCACAGAGATATTACTGTAGAGATGTCTTCATATGGACCAATGAGATATTACTGTAGAGATGTCTTCATTACCATAGAGATATTACTGTAGAGATGTCTTCATTACCATAGAGATATTACTTTAGAGATGTCTTCATGACCATGGAGATATTACTGTAGAGATGTCTTCATATGGACCAAGGAGATATTACTGTAAAGATGTCTTCATTATCATAGAGACATTACTATGGAAATAAGAGACCTTAAAAACACCAGGAAATCAGCTCCAATTCATTCTTATTTTGGAAGTCTGTTCTCAAGTTTTCCCAAGCATATACAGTGCATTTGGAAAGTATTCAGACCCCTTGACTTTTTCCACATTTTGTTACGTTACAGTATTATTCTAAAATGTATTAAATCATTTTTTTACTCAACAATTTACACACAATACCCCATAGTGACATCACAATACCCCATAGTGACATCACAATACCCCATAATGACATCACAATACCCCATAATGACATCACAATACCCCATAGTGACATCACAATACCCCATAATGACATCACAATACCCCATAGTGACAAAGCAAAAACAGGTTTTTAGACATTTTTGCAAATGTATTCAAAATTAAAAACGGAAATATCACACAAGTAAGTATTCAGACCCTTTCCTCAGTACTTTGTTGAGGCCCCTTTGGAAGCGATGCAGACTCAAGTCTTCTTGGGTATGACGCTACACTCTTGGCACGCCTGTATTTGGGGAGCTTCTCCCATTCTTCTCTTAAGCTGTGTCAGGTTGGAATGGGAGCGTCACTGCACAGCTATTTCCAGGTCTCTCCAGAGATGTTAGATTGGGTTCAAGTCCGGGCTCTGGCTGGGCAACTCAAGGACATTCAGAGGCTTGTTCCGAAGCCAACCCTGCGTTGTCTTGGCTGTGTGCTTAAGATCGTTGTCCTGTTTGAAGGTGAACCTTCACCCCAGACTGAGGTCCTGGGCACTCCGGAGCAGGTTTTCATCAAGTATCTCTCTATAATTTGCTCCGTTGATCTTTCCCTTGATACTGACTAGTCTCCCAGTCCCTGCCACCGAAAAACATCCCCACAGCATGATGCTGCCACCACCATGCTTTACCATAGGGATGGTGCCAGGTTTCCTCCAGACGTGACACTTGGCATTCAGGCCAAATAATCTTGTTTCTCATGGTCTGAGAGTCCTTTAGGTTATTTTTGGCAAACTCCAAGTGGGCGAGTGTGTAAACCTCCACTGCCATCTGTTCTATTGGCCAACGTGCAATCATTGGAAAAAAGAAAATGAATGATTACCCTACCAACGGGACATTAAAACCTGGAATATCTTATGTTTCACCTAGTCGTGGCTGAATGACGACAAGGATGACAAGGATGATATAGAGATGGTTATTTGTCAATAACTGCTGTGTGATGCCTAATATTAATGGAAGCCGTACAAATATAATCCAGGTAACAAAATGTGGAGAAAGGGATCTGGAATACTTTCAGGTCTCTGAATACCTTCAGGGATCTGGAATACTTTCAGGGATCTGGAATACTTTCAGGTCTCTCAATACTTTCAGGTCTCTGAATACCTTCAGGTCTCTGAATACTTTCAGGTCTCTGAATACCTTCAGGTCTCTGAATACTTCCAGGTCTCTGAATACCTTCAGGTCTCTGAATACCTTCAGGGATCTGGAATACTTTCAGGGATCTGGAATACTTTCAGGGGTCTGAATACTTTCAGGGATCTGGAATACTTTCAGAGATCTGGAATACTTTCAGAGATCTGGAATACTTTCAGGGGTCTGAATACTTTCAGGGATCTGAATACTTACTCTTTAGTGTCCTAAGTTTTCATAACTGGGACTTTAATTGCATACTGCCTGTAAGCGGTTAGTGTCTTAACGACTGTACGAATTATCTTTGAAAGACTGGGTCCTGAAAAAGGGACGTTTCTTTTGTTGCTGAATATAGAATAATAGTGAAGACATAAAAACTATGAAATAACACATTTGGAATGATGTAGTAAACAAATAAGTTTTAAACAAATCAAAATATATTTTAGATTTTAGATTCTTCAATGTAACCACCCTTTGCCTTGATGACAGCTTTGAACACTCTTGGCATTCTCTCAACCAGCTTCATGAGTAATGCTTTTCCGACAGACTTGAAGGAGTTCCCACATATGCTGAGCACGTCTTGGCTGCTTTTCCTTCACTCTGCTGTCCAACTCATGACAAACCATCTCAAATGTGTTGAGGTCGGTGGATTGTGGATTACCAGGTCATCTGATGCAGCACTCCATCACTCTCCTTCTTAGTCAAATAGCCCATACACAGCCTAGATGTGTGTTTTGGGTCATTGTCCTGTTGAAAACCAAATGATAGTCCCACTAAGCCCAAAACCAGATGGGATGGTGTATCGCTGCAGAATGATGTAGTAGCCATGCTGGTAAAGTGTGCCTTGAATTCTAAATAAATCACGGGCAGTGTCAGCAGCAAAGCATCCTGACTCCATCAGTGGTTTCTTTGCAGCAATTTGATCATAAAGGCCTGATTCATGCAGTCTCCTCTGAACATGTTAAGATGTGTCTGTTACTTGAAATCTGTGAAGCATTTATTTTCGACTGCAATCTGAGGTGCAGTTAACTCTAATCAACTTATCCTCTGCAGCGAAGGTAACTATGGGTCTTCCTTTCCTGTGGCGGTCCTCGTGAGAGACAGTTTCATCATAACATAATGCTTGATGGCTTTTGCGACTGCACTTGAATATACGTTCAAGGTTCTTGAAATGTTCCACATCGACAGACCTTCAAATGTTAAAGTAATGATGGACTGTCGTTTCTCTGAGCTGTTCTTGACATAATATGGACTTGGTCTTTTACCAAATAGGTCTATCTTCTGTATAGCACCCCAACCTTGTCACAACACAACTGATTGGCTAAAACACATTAAAGATGGAAAGAAATTCCACAAATTAACTTTTAACAAGGCAAACGTGTGAAATTAAATGCATTCCAGGTGACTACCTCATGAAGCTGGTTGAGAAAATCTATATTTTGATTTGTTAAACACTTTTTTGGTTACTACACCGAAAACACACCGCCAGGCTGTTTATGGGCTATTTGACCAAGGAGAGTGATGGAGTGCTGCATTAGATGTCCTGGCCTCCACAATCACCCGGCCTCAACCCAATTGAGATGGTTTGGGAAAAGCAGCCAACAAGTGCTCAGCATATGTGGGAATTCTTTCAAGTCTGCTGGAAAAGCATTCCTCGTGAAGCTGGTTGAGAGAATTTCAAGAGCAAAGCTGCCATCAAGGCAAAGGGTGATACATTTTTTAAACTTTGTTTCTATTGAAAACAAATAAAGGACAAATTAACAAATGAATTAATTATATGAAAAGTGCTTTGGTCCTCCTTTCTTTTTGCCAGTAAAATATATAAAATATATTTTGATTTGTTTAACACTTTGGCTACTACATGAGTCCATATGTGTTATTTTATAGTTGTAATGTCTTCACTATTATTCTATAATGTAGAAAATAGTAAAAATAAAGAAACACTCTGGAATGAGTAGGTGTGTTCACACTTTTGTCTGGTACTGTAGGTTTGAAAAGTATTATGTTTTAGTCAAATGTTATATGTGTTTGCACTTCTTGCAGTCTACAAATTAATTTGTAATAATGCTCCGGTCCCGACCATCCGCTCACTAGATCCCTGCTCTTGGGCTGCGTAACAGTAATGTCTCCTTCTTAATTACCTATAGGTTCTAACTATGTTATAATCATATCCTACACCAGGTTATATCTACCTGAATACATAAAGGTAATAGAGGAGGGAGACCTAATTGATGCTTTGTCATGTTCAAACTGACACCTGTTGAATTTGGAGAGGTGGAGACGTACCTGTCAATACACAGCACCGTTACAATCCCCACGGTAGTGAACTGGTTGCTAACATCCACCACCACGACAGCTTTGCACATGAAGTTCCCGAACACCCACTGTCTGTCCCGGACCAGCTGGTGAATGTTGAAGGGCATCACCAGCAAGAAGAGCATATCGGCGACGGCCAAGTTCAGCACGTAGATGTCCGAGACCATCTTCTTCTTGCATGTCGCCACTGCGTAAATCACCAAACCGTTGGCGATCACTCCTATAGTACACAGGATGCCGTATATGGACGGGAATATGTGCATAAAAGTCGCCAAGTCGATGAAGCTGGGTGAGGACTGAGTCGTGTTCACACATGACGAGTTGTTGGTGAAGTTACTTACTTCTTTGTAATTACAAAATATGTCCGAGCTATTCATTTCCATCTTAAGATCTTCAGATATTTGCCGACCTGGTCTTGATTGATAACGCGCGGATCAGTATTATGCTATAGATAAGCACCAACACTGTCAAGCCGACAAGTCATACTGTACTAGCTTCTATCCAAATATCTAGAGGTACAACTTGGGCACCTATTCTGGATAAACCGCAGAGCGCGTATCCTTTGGTTGATGCACTTCTTTATCTTGTAATGAACTACAGCTCAATTAAAGTATGTGTTTCGATGAGATTCTGCTGAAGGATCGATCGTTCTCACCAAACTTGGGAACAAGCTGATGCCTCTTGGAGAACACATTATTCACTCAGGACTGGACCTCCCCGTTCGTCTCCTCTGCGCTCTCTCCCTACCCAATAGCGCACCTCATTTTCGCTGACTCAGTGAACGATAAGATAAATCCGATTGTAGTCTCCTCCATTCAAAAGATCCCTCGCTTGTTCATTTAACACGTCATTAAACATAAATCAAGTTTAGAGAAAACTGATTGAGAGATAAGTGAGTAAATCCTACCACAAAAACAAATTGTTGATCTGTTTCTTGCTCTGAAAAACAACTCATCCATGCACCCTGTTGCGCATGTCAGAAGTAAATTGACTTGTGTCACGATGTTTTGATTAAATGTCGCTCCATTCAGATGGATAACATCAATGACGTACTGTTGTTTCCTAATAGTATGCAGGTCTTCTATATGTCAATCACAGAATCTCACAGATTGGTTAAAATATACAGCCAACGATTCAATGAAGAATCATTAAACAATTATACATTATTTTTAGTCAACAGATCCTTTAGTTAGAAATGACTCAGATCCAGTATGTTATAAATTAAAAATATCCTTTCAGTGGAGGCTCCTTGGCAGAGGAAGGGGAGCAATTTCACACAAATACATTTTTAAAACATTTATAAAGTTTTCCTTTTAGATTAAACTATAATAAATATTAACACGTCACCAAATAATTTATTGAAACACAATATTTTGCAGTCAAGGTTTGCAGTAGCCTTGACAGCACTCTATAGGGTAGCGCCGCGGTGTAGCCGGAGGACAGCAAGCTTCTGTCCTCCTCTGGGTACATTGATTTCAATACGAAACATAGGAGGCTCATGGTTCTCACCCCCTTCCGCAGACTTACACAGTAATTATGACAACTTCCAAAGGATGTCCTCCAACTTATCAGAGCTCTTGCAGCATGAACTGACCTGTTGTCCACACAATCAAAGGATCAGAGAATGAAGCTCGTACTGAAAGCATAAACTACAACTAGAAAGCACTGCAGTGCATACAATGTGGTGAGTAGTGGACTCTAAGAGAGAGAAAGACAGTTGAACAGTTTTGAACAAATTAATTTCTTCCAAAATGAATGAGAAGCCAGAGAGAGACGGAGAGAGATTTTTCCCCTTTCAGTTTCACGTACTTAGCTATCAAATACAGCTAGCTAGTTTAGCCTACCCAAACACCCTAGTCAAACAGAGAGATGATATGTTAGCTAGCTGGATATGACAGAGGGATGCTATGTTAGCTAGCTGGCTATAACAGAGGGATGCTATGTTAGCTAGCTGGCTATAACTGAGGGATGCTATGCTAGCTAGCTGGCTATAACAGAGGGATGCTATGTTAGCTAGCTGGCTATAACAGAGGGATGCTATGTTAGCTAGCTGGCTATAACTGAGGGATGCTATGTTAACTAGCTGGCTATAACAGAGGGATGCTATGTTAGCTAGCTGGCTATAACAGAGGGATGCTATGTTAGCTAGCTGGCTATAACAGAGGGATGCTATGTTAGCTAGCTGGCTATGACAGAGGGATGCTATGTTAGCTAGCTGGCTATAACAGAGGGATGCTATGTTAGCTAGCTGGCTATAACAGAGGGATGTTATGTTAGCTAGCTGGCTATAACAGAGGAATGCTATGTTAGCATTCCTTGGAAAGAATTGGCCCTAAACAGAGAATACACAGTGGCATAATTCCTGACACAAAATGTATGAAATCTTTGACTATGTACAGACTCAGTGAGCATAGACAGAGAGTGAGAGAAACAGAGAGACAGCGAGAGAGAGAGAGAGAGACAGCTAATTTAATTGAATAATTACAATGCATTTGTTCCTGTACATGTAATTTGATATGATCTGTATGGAGGACAAATAATAAAGAGAGAGAGAGAGAGAGAGAGAGAGAGAGACACACAGAGATAGAGTGAGACAGAGAAAGAGAGAGAGAGACAGAGAGAGAGACACACACAGAGAGAGAGAGAGAGAGAGAGAGAGAGAGAGAGAGAGAGAGATCTTTTTAAGTGGGAGAACTTGCACAATTGGTGGCTGACTAAAGACAGACAGACAGACAGACAGACAGACAGACAGACAGACAGACAGACAGACAGACAGACAGAGAGGGAGGGAGAGACAAATAGAGAGACAAAGAGAGAGACAGAGAGAGAGAGACACAGAGAGAGAGAGATACACACAAAGATAGAGAGAGACCGAGAAAGAGAGCGAGAGAGAGAGACACAGACAGTGTGGACACAGACAGAGAGAGAGGGAGAGACAGAAATCTTGCTTGTTTGTAGGTGACCAAATACTTATTTTCCACCATCATTTGCCAATAAATGTATTAAAAATCCTACAATGTGATTTTCTGGATTATTTTTTTCATTTTGTCTGTCATAGTTGAAGTGTACCTATGATGAAAATTACAGGCCTCTCTCATCTTTTTAAGTGGGAGAACTTGCACAATTGGTGGCTGACTAAAGACAGACAGACAGACAGACAGACAGACAGACAGACAGACAGACAGACAGACAGACAGACAGACAGACAGACAGACAGACAGAGAGGGAGGGAGAGACAAATAGAGAGACAAAGAGAGAGACAGAGAGAGAGAGACACAGAGAGAGAGAGATACACACAAAGATAGAGAGAGACCGAGAAAGAGAGCGAGAGAGAGAGACAGAGAGAGACACAGACAGAGAGAGAGGGAGAGACAAATAGAGAGACAGAGACAGAGAGAGACAGAGAGAGAGAGACAGAGAGAGACAGAGAGAGAGAGAGAGACAGAGAGACAGAGAGAGGCACAGAGAGAGAGAGACACAGAGGCACAGAGAGAGAGAGACACAGAGACAGAGAGACAGAGAGAGACACATTGGAAAGAATTAACAAAAAAAACAAAGCAAACTAGAATGCTATTTGGCCTTAAACAGAGAGTACACAGCGGCAGAATACCTGACTACTGTGACTGACCCAAACTTAAGGAAAGCTTTGACTGTGTACAGACTCAGTGAGCATAGCCTTGCTATTGAGAAAGGCCGCCGTAGGCAGACATGGCTCTCAAGAGGAGACAGGCTATGTGCACACTGCCCACAAAATGAGGTGGAAACTGAGCTGCACTTCCTAACCTCCTGCCCAATGTATGACCATATTCCAGAGACATATTTCCCTCAGATTACACAGATCCACAAAGAATTTGAAAACAAATCCAATTTTGATAAACTCCCATATCTACTGGGTGAAATTCCACAGTGTGTCATCACAGCAGCATGATTTGTGACCTGTTGCCACAAGAAAAGGGCAACCAGTGAAGAACAAACACCATTGTAAATACAACCCATATATATGCTTATTTATTTTCCTTTGTGTACTTGAACCATTTGTACATTGTTACAACACTGTATACATATACAGTGGGGCAAAACAGTATTTAGTCAGCCACCAATTGTGTAAGTTCTCCCACTTAAAAAGATGAGAGAGGCCTGTAATTTTCATCATAGGTACAGGATTAGGTATAGGATTTTTAATGAATTTATTTGCAAATTATGGTGGAAAATAAGTATTTGGTCAATAACAAAAGTTTATCTCAATACTTTGTTATATACCCTTTGTTGGCAATGACAGAGGTCAAACGTTTTCTGTAAGTCTTCACAAGGTTTTCACACACGGTTGCTGGTATTTTGGCCCATTCCTCCATGCAGATCTCCTCTAGAGCAGTGATGTTTTGGGGCTGTTGCTGGGCAACCCGGACTTTCAACTCCCTCCAAAGATTTTCTATGGGGTTAAGATCTGGAGACTGGCTAGGCCACTCCAGGACCTTGAAATGCTTCTTACGAAGCCACTCCTTTGTTGCCCGGGCGGCGGGTTTGGGATCATTGTCATGCTGAAAGACCCAGCCACGTTTCATCTTCAATGCCCTTGCTGATTGAAGGAGGTTCACACTCAAAATCTCACGATACATGGCCCCATTCATTCTTTCCATTACACGGATCACTCGTCCTGGTGGAGCCCCAGATCGAGGGAGATTATCAGTGGTCTTGTATGTCTTCCATTTCCTAATAATTGCTCCCACGGTTGATTTCTTCAAACCAAGCTGCTAACCTATTGCAGATTCAGTCTTCCCAGCCTGGTGCAGGTCTACAATTTTGTTTCTGGTGTCCTTTGACAGCTCTTTGGTCTTGGCCATAGTGGAGTTCGGAGTGTGACTGTTTGAGGTTGTGGACAGGTGTCTTTTATACTGATAACCAGTTCAAACACGGGCCATTAATACAGGTAACGAGTGGAGGACAGAGGAGCCTCTTAAAGAAGAAGTTACAGGTCTGTGAGAGCCAGAAATCTTGCTTGTTTGTAGGTGACCAAATACTTATTTTCCACCATCATTTGCCAATAAATGTATTAAAAATCCTACAATGTGATTTTCTGGATTATTTTTTTCATTTTGTCTGTCATAGTTGAAGTGTACCTATGATGAAAATTACAGGCCTCTCTCATCTTTTTAAGTGGGAGAACTTGCACAATTGGTGGCTGACTAAATACTTTTTTGCCCCACTATATATATACACTGCTCAAAAAAATAAAGGGAACACTTAAACAACACAATGTAACTCCAAGTCAATCACACTTCTGTGAAATCAAACTGTCCACTTAGGAAGCAACACTGATTGACAATACATTTCACATGCTGTTGTGCAAATGGAATAGACAACAGGTGGAAATTATAGGCAATTAGCAAGACACCCCCAATAAAGGAGTGGTTCTGCAGGTGGTGACCACAGACCACTTCTCAGTTCCTATGCTTCCTGGCTGATGTTTTGGAGAGAAAGAGAGAGTGAGAAAGAAAGAGAGCTAGAGAGAGAGAGACAGAGGAGAAAACAAGTTCACTAAACAGTGGACAGTGCTGTCTTACTCACGGCTGATAACATCTCATGCTTAGGTTGTCATATGATGTCTCCGTCTCACTCTCTCTCTCTCTCCCAATCTCTCTCTCCCTCTCCCAATCTCTCTCTCCCTCTCCCAATCTTTCTCTCCCTCTCCCAATCTCTCTCTCCCTCTCCCAATCTCTCTCTCCTTCTCCCAATCTCTCTCTCTCTCTCTCTGTCACACACACACACACACACACACACACACACACACACACACACACACACACACACACACACACACACACACACACACACACACACACACACACACACACTCTTTTGAACATGTAAGTCATGCAGCCCCCCAAAAAACTTGCTTTAGGCCTGAACTTTCCCCAAGTCTATTGCTGGCCTCATCTCTACCCTAACGTTGATGTTCAGTTTCATAGAGAAACATTATGGATATTGTCCTTGAGGTTAAAACATGCGATTAATATCGGATGGAGAAGATGTTTTGAGAGGCAATTGGTAGTGTTATTGAAACACCAAATACAGACGTCGGATCTTCATTTGATCATTCTTTTGTTGCTGAGAATGTCCCTCCACAACAGGAAATGCTAATTTCTGGTGTATTTGATTTTCTTAAATTATTCAATAATTTGTAAATTCCACTTTCAAATTTTAGACTTGACTTGTCCTAATGAAAAATGTATCAACCCCTACAAAAATATGCATGAATTATAATCCACATCATAATTAAAATGTCCTGTTGCTGCAGGATTATTTTCCTGCTGTAGCAAACTGGTTCAAATTAAGATCCAGCATCTGTAAATTCTTTATAAACCTTAATTATTCCTATTTTTAAATATATGTAGTTCTGTTCTTGGCTATTCATGTTCTGTGTTATGTCATGTTTCAGTGTTTTGTGTGGACCACGGGGAGAGCAGCTGCTGCTTTCACAACAGCTAATGGCGATCCTAATATATACATAATGCTGTAACCTAATGCCTAGAGTCCATAGTTTTGATGGAAAGTCTGCTTGTGGCAACGATAATGATGTCAAACAAATACACACAAAGATATCCTTTCATAAATAATTTGACTTGGCATCTCGGATCTCAACTGAATGTCATAGTGTTGTGATAAGATAAGCAGCACAACATCAGTGTCACGGCTGGCTGAAGGACCGGACCAAGGTGCAGCATGGTATGCAGACATTTTATTTTTATTAAAAATGACGCAGACAAAACAAAGAACAAAACCAACCCCGTGAAGCTTTGGGCTATGTGCCCTGAACAAAGACAACCCCGTGAAGCTTTGGGCTATGTGCCCTGAACAAAGACAACCCCGTGAAGCTTTGGGCTATGTGCCCTGAACAAAGACAACCCCGTGAAGCTTTGGGCTATGTGCCCTGAACAAAGACAACCCCGTGAAGCTTTGGGCTATGTGCCCTGAACAAAGACAACCCCGTGAAGCTTTGGGCTATGTGCCCTGAACAAAGACAAACCGTGAAGCTTTGGGCTATGTGCCCTGAACAAAGACAACCCCGTGAAGCTTTGGGCTATGTGCCCTGAACAAAGACAACCCCGTGAAGCTTTGGGCTATGTGCCCTGAACAAAGACAACCCCGTGAAGCTTTGGGCTATGTGCCCTGAACAAAGACAAACCGTGAAGCTTTGGGCTATGTGCCCTGAACAAAGACAACCCTGTGAAGCTTTGGGCTATGTGCCCTGAACAAAGACAAACCGTGAAGCTTTGGGCTATGTGCCCTGAACAAAGACAAACCGTGAAGCTTTGGGCTATGTGCCCTGAACAAAGACAAAAGTTAACTTCCCACAAAACAGGTAGGGGGGGAATAGGGTACCTAAGTATGGTTCTCAATCAGAGACAACGATAGACAGCTGTCCCTGATTGAGAACCATACCAGGCCAAGACATAGAAATACAAAACATAGAAAAAAGGACATAGAATGCCCACTCTAGTCACACCCTGGCCTAACCAAAATAGAGAATAAAAAGCCTCTCTATGGCCAGGGCATGACAATCAGATAGATCTGGAACGTTCCATATTACAGTAAAGGACTCTAGATAGATAGATAGATAGATAGATAGATAGATAGATAGATAGATAGATAGATAGACAGACAGACAGACAGACAGATAGATACAGTGCCTTGCGAAAGTATTTGGCCCCCTTGAACTTTGCGACCTTTTGCCACATTTCAGGCTTCAAACATAAAGATATAAAACTGTATTTTTTTGTGAAGAATCAACAGCAAGTGGGACACAATCATGAAGTGGAATGACATTTATTGGATATTTCAAACTTTTTTAACTAATCAAAAACTGAAAAAATTGGGCGTGCAAAATTATTCAGCCCCCTTAAGTTAATACTTTGTAGCGCCACCTTTTGCTGCGATTACAGCTGTAAGTCGCTTGGGGTATGTCTCTATCAGTTTTGCACATCGAGAGACTGACATTTTTTCCCATTCCTCCTTGCAAAACAGCTCGAGCTCAGTGAGGTTGGATGGAGAGCATTTGTGAACAGCAGTTTTCAGTTCTTTCCACAGATTCTCGATTGGATTCATGTCTGGACTTTGACTTGGCCATTCTAACACCTGGATATGTTTATTTTTGAACCATTCCATTGTAGATTTTGCTTTATGTTTTGGATCATTGTCTTGTTGGAAGACAAATCTCCATCCCAGTCTCAGGTCTTTTGCAGACTCCATCAGGTTTTCTTCCAGAATGGTCCTGTATTTGGCTCCATCCATCTTCCCATCAATTTCAACCATCTTCCCTGTCCCTGCTGAAGAAAAGCAGGCCCAAACCATGATGCTGCCACCACCATGTTTGACAGTGGGCATGGTGTGTTCAGGGTGATGAGCTGTGTTGCTTTTACGCCAAACATAACGTTTTGCATTGTTGCCATAATATGACATTTGTAATGTCTTTATTTTTTTGAAACTTCTCTATGTGAAATGTTTACTGTTAATTTTTATTGTTTATTTCACTTTATATATTAACTTCATATATTATCTACCTCACTTGCTTTGGCAATGTTAACACGTTTCCCATGCCAATAAAGCCCTTAAATTGATTTTTTATTTATTTATTTTTATTTTTATTTTAGATAGATAGATAGATAGATAGATATGGAACGTTCTATATTACAGTAAAGGACTCTAGATAGATAGATAGATAGATAGATAGATAGATAGATAGATAGATAGATAGATAGATAGATAGATAGATAGATAGATAGATAGATAGATAGATAGATAGATAGATAGATAGATAGATAGATATGGAACGTTCTATATGATTGGTTAAAATTGCATTCCAACCAGTGTCTATTCCACAAGTTACAAATACATTGATGACGTTGAAATGCCTATTTACTCTGACTCTGACTCCACTGTCTCATCAGCCCAATCCACTGTCTCATCAGCCCAATCCACTGTCTCATCAGCCCAATCCACTGTCTCATCAGCCCAATCCACTGTCTCATCAGCCCAGCCAGGAAGTAATGAACTTGATCTCCACTATAAAAATGATCTAGATAGTTTCACCTGTCTTGTGATTGTTCCCATTATCCCATGTGCATTTGTACCTGTGTTTTCTATTCATCTGTTGCCAGTTCGTCTTGTCTCGTCAAGCCTACCAGCGTGTTTTATACCCTACTCCTGTTCACTCTAGTTCCTGTTTTCTACTTCTTCCGGTTTTGACCATTCTGCCTGTCCTGACCCAGCGCCTGCCTGCCGAGCTTTCTGACTCTGCCCTGAATTACTGACCTCTGCCTGCCCTGACCCTGAGCCTGCCTGCCTGCCTGCCTGCCTGCCTGCCTGCCTGCCGTTCGGTAGCTTTCTGACTCTGTCCTGGATTACTGACCTCTGCCTGCCTGCCTGCCTGCCTGCCTGCCTGCCTGCCTGCCGTTCGGTAGCTTTCTGACTCTGCCCTGAATTACTGCCTGCCCTGACCCTGAGCCTGCTTGCCTGCCTGCCATTCTGAACCTTTCTGACTCTGCCCTGTAGGCCTACCTGTTTGACAGATTCATTCACACCTCCATTAATTCACAAAAGGATAATATAATAGCTTGGCTAGGTGTGAAAAATACCCCCAATTTGTTTAGACTACTGATAGATGCTGCAGGTCAGTCAGAGATGACTCCTATTGTAAAAGTGTAGCCTAATGGCCTGTCTGGGTGGGTCTATTGTAAAGTGTAGCCTAATGGCCTGGCTGGGTCTAGGTGGCTGGGTGGGTCTATTGTAAAATGTAGCCTAATGGCCTGGCTGTGTGGGTCTATTGTAAAGTGTAGCCCAATGGCCTGGCTGGGTGGGTCTATTGTAAAGTGTAGCCTAATGGCCTGGCTGGGTGGGTCTATTGTAAAGTGTAGCCTAATGGCCTGGCTGGGTGGGTCTATTGTAAAGTGAAGCCTAATGGCCTGGCTGGGTGTGTCTATTGTAAAGTGTAGCCTAATGGCCTGGCTGGGTGGGTCTATTGTAAAGTGTAGCCTAATGGCCTGGCTGGGTCTAGGTGGCTGGGTGGGTCTATTGTAAAGTGTAGCCTAATGGCCTGGCTGGGTCTGGGTGGCTGGGTGGGTCTATTGTAAAGTGTAGCCTAATGGCCTGGCTGGGTCTGGGTGGCTGGGTGGGTCTATTGTAAAGTGTAGCCTAATGGCCTGGCTGAGTGGCTGGGTGGGTCTATTGTAAAGTGTAGCCTAATGGCCTGGCTGGGTCTGGGTGGCTGGGTGGGTCTATTGTAAAGTGTAGCCTAATGGCCTGGCTGAGTGGCTGGGTGGGTCTATTGTAAAGTGTAGCCTAATGGCCTGGCTGGGTGGCTGGGTGGGTCTATTGTAAAGTGTAGCCTAATGGCCTGGCTGGGTGGGTCTATTGTAAAGTGTAGCCTAATGGCCTGGCTGGGTGGGTCTATTGTAAAGTATAGCCTAATGGCCTGGCTGGGTGGGTCTATTGTAAAGGGTAGCCTAATGGCCTGGCTGAGTGGGTCTATTGTAAAGTGTAGCCTAATGGCCTGGCTGAGTGGGTCTATTGTAAAGGGTAGCCTAATGGCCTGGCTGGGTGGGTCTATTGTAAAGTGTAGCCTAATGGCCTGACTGGGTGGGTCTATTGTAAAGTGTAGCCTAATGGCCTGGCTGGGTGGGGCTATTGTAAAGTGTAGCCTAATGGCCTGGCTGAGTGGGTCTATTGTAAAGTGTAGCCTAATGGCCTGGCTGAGTGGGTCTATTGTAAAGTGTAGCCTAATGGCCTGGCTGAGTGGGTCTATTGTAAAGTGTAGCCTAATGGCCTGGCTGGGTGGGTCTATTGTAAAGTATAGCCTAATGGCCTGGCTGAGTGGGTCTATTGTAAAGGGTAGCCTAATGGCCTGGCTGGGTGGGTCTATTGTAAAGTGTAGCCTAATGGCCTGGCTGAGTGGGTCTATTTTAAAGGGTAGCCTAATGGCCTGGCTGAGTGGGTTTATTGTAAAGTGTAGCCTAATGGCCTGGCTGGGTGGGTCTATTGTAAAGTGTAGCCTAATGGCCTGACTGGGTGGGTCTATTGTAAAGTGTAGCCTAATGGCCTGGCTGAGTGGGTCTATTTTAAAGGGTAGCCTAATGGCCTGGCTGAGTGGGTTTATTGTAAAGTGTAGCCTAATGGCCTGGCTGGGTGGCTGGGTGGGTCTATTGTAAAGTGTAGCCTAATGGCCTGGCTGGGTGGGTCTATTGTAAAGTGTAGCCTAATGGCCTGGCTGGGTGGGTCTATTGTAAAGTATAGCCTAATGGCCTGGCTGGGTGGGTCTATTGTAAAGGGTAGCCTAATGGCCTGGCTGAGTGGGTCTATTGTAAAGTGTAGCCTAATGGCCTGGCTGAGTGGGTCTATTGTAAAGGGTAGCCTAATGGCCTGGCTGGGTGGGTCTATTGTAAAGTGTAGCCTAATGGCCTGGCTGGGTGGGTCTATTGTAAAGTGTAGCCTAATGGCCTGGCTGGGTGGGGCTATTGTAAAGTGTAGCCTAATGGCCTGGCTGAGTGGGTCTATTGTAAAGTGTAGCCTAATGGCCTGGCTGGGTGGGTCTATTGTAAAGTATAGCCTAATGGCCTGGCTGAGTGGGTCTATTGTAAAGGGTAGCCTAATGGCCTGGCTGGGTGGGTCTATTGTAAAGTGTAGCCTAATGGCCTGGCTGAGTGGGTCTATTTTAAAGGGTAGCCTAATGGCCTGGCTGAGTGGGTTTATTGTAAAGTGTAGCCTAATGGCCTGGCTGGGTGGGTCTATTGTAAAGTGTAGCCTAATGGCCTGACTGGGTGGGTTTATTGTAAAGTGTAGCCTAATGGCCTGGCTGAGTGGGTCTATTGTAAAGGGTAGCCTAATGGCCAAAAATGGGCAAACCAGCAATTTATTTGATGCTTAATAAGACCTCTAAAATTGTATATACTCAATATCACAGATCTGATTTTCCCTAGCAAAAAAAAAAATGCATCAACCCCAACAAAAGGTATTAATTCATTATAATCCACATGATAATTCAAACAAAATTAGCTGTAGTGAGCGGAGAGAGACTGCATGCTGAAGACAACGAGACGGAATGCGTCTTTAACCCTGCATTATAGCGTAACTTATTTTGAACGAAAGCCAGGAATGAGCGAGTCACTCATGCTTCTGTTTTTGATTATGTTTCCCATTTGACTGTTTGTTTAATCTTCTACTGATTCTGTGATCACCAAGCCTCATGCAACCGCATCATTTCGGATAGAGCAATTTCACGAATCCGGCTGTTTTTAAATGTTGCTACGGTTATATTAAAGGATGTATTTACAGTTGTTTTTCATCAGAACAGATTCTCTGGTATTACTTCTAATACTAATACGTAATATTGTAATCTAACAGCACCCGTTTGACACGCAACAAATCCACAGATCTCCACTCCACACTGCCCCTTTCCCATCATGCATTTTAACAGCAGACTAGCCGGGACTCATTGATTAGCCTACCAATAACCACCAGTCTAATACATCTATTTAATATACACAATCACAAAGAAATCCATTCATATTTTGTTTAGGAAAAAAAATCTTAAAAATAAATATGTTATTAAGACAATTTAGTCAGAAAATAGTTATAGTAATAGTTTTATGATTTATTTACCTGTGTTATGATAGCTGAGTCTACGACTGCGCCATGTCAATGAAATTAACTTGTTCATTTAGGAGACATCACATGTTTATTTTCCCCCAGACTTTTACAATGTGAATATGATGTAATATAACAGAATACAATAAAAGGGATATTTTCCCCTAAATGGGGATTTTATGCTGATTGTCATCTTTAGTCATGGGACTGCGGTTATTCTAGGAAACCGTTGCATTTTGACAGAGAGAGAGACCATCTGCAAAACATTTTGTGTTATTTGGGAAAACTAGGTTAATTAAAAAATAAAAAAAAACTTGGAATATGCACTTTCCAGATAAGGTATAGCAATCAAAAACGTCTGGCCTGCGTGGACCTCTTGTAGGATTATTTGTAAAAAAAAGTAAGTAAGCACCAACAAGCTTCGTAAAGTGGTCGAACTAGCATTAATTTGCAACAATGGCCGACAGTAAAAGGATTTGACATCATGCCATACCATTCTGCAAGCTGTGCTGCGCTATGCAACCTTTCCGTTACTAGCCCAACGCTCTGACCACTAGGCTACCTCCCCCCCTCTAACCACAAGGCTACCTGCCACCCCCCTCTAACCACTAGGCTACCTCCCCCCCTCTAACCACTAGACTACCTGCCTCCCCCCTCTAACCACTAGGCTACCTGCGCCCCCCCTCTAACCACTAGGCTACATGCCTCCCCCCTCTAACCACTAGACTACCTGCCTCCCCCTCTAACCACTAGGCTACCTGCCTCCCCCCTCTAACCACTAGGCTACTAGGCTCTGTCAGAGTGACTGAACATTTGCCAATATAACAGAGGGGAGCCCCGGTCAAAATTCTCTTAACGTCAATCTCACCAAGATGCCGGCACGTCTCCCACATCTAGTGCCTGCAGTGTTTTTGATGGCCCATGAAGCAATGGATGCACTTAGCACAGTAGCACTTCAAGGCTCAACTTGTTTGAAAACTTGTTGTTGACATATTACAGCACACAGCAAGAGCTTCGTGATTCTTAACCGGGGAAAAAGAACAACAAGCTAGTAGACAAACAAGCTTTATTCTCCTGTCTGCTTTTGATGTCGTCTCTACATTTAGGTTAACGTTAGACATCATCTACATTGTGTTAATGTCGGACATCAAGGGGCACCTGGTAAATCAAATCAGATTGAATAGATATGCTAGATGTGGTTATTTTTTGGCCAGATGACGTTGTGTTTTTTTTCGTCTTCTTCTTCCTCCTATGGTTCACGGTCTGCTCTCTTCACACAATGTCACCTCCCTTCCCATGGTAATGCTCTATCTAGCATGACGTCCAAAAACAAACAACACATATAGATGTGCATAAAACGTTTATAGTCCATATATAAAATATTAAATAGACAGAGATGTCTAAATTAAATTGTATGTGTTCATAAAAAAAATTACAGTCATGTGGTGGTGTTTTTCTTATTCTCTTCATTACTCTAACTTTCCTGTGTACTCATCCTAATCTACTATAACTGTGTTGCCCCCTAGTGGAGGAATAGCGTTAGTACATCAAAAAAACCCATACATGCAACCCTCTCTCTATTTATTTATTGCCCTTTGTGTTTAATCCTTATTTACTGTAAATGTCTACGGCAAAATAAAGATCCAGGCTTATAGTGGACATGCTTGTTAAATATTTGTGTAATAGATTACAGTCAGTGGACCGTATCATTGGCAGCCTCTGGCTTTATGGCAGATATTAAAACAGGCTTTCATCATGCAGGTGCTCTAGTAGATTACAGCACCTGGAAAAAAGCCTTTATGCCTCCTCAATGGCACCCTATTCCTTTTATAGTGCACTACCGTTGGCCCCTAGGCCCGTAATGCTCTGATCAAAAGTAGAGCACTATATAGGGAATAGGGTGCTATTTTAGGATGTATCCAGGCTCGTTCCAGGTGCCTGTAGTGTGCTCTACAAACCCAGGGACTACACTCCCCACTGCTGTCTCTCTCCTTTCATGTATGTTGTTATTATAATGCCTCTTTTTCTTGTTTTTAGATTTATGCGTCGTTGGTTTTCTCAGACTCCAGGTAGAATACAGAATACAACGCGGTCTTTTGTATGGTACATGATCAAATCACATGTTATCTGTCAAAATGCTTTGTTCAACAACAGGCGTAGACTAACAGTGACATGCTTCCTTACTAACTGAGGTTATATTCATCCTATTGTCCGGACAGTTTTGGTCTGGTGGCTGCTGTCAGGACTCCGACTGAGAATAAAACGGGCTGAGAATGTATCAAGTGTTGATTTAGAGTATAAGTGCTGATTCGGGATCAGTTGAGCTATTTAGTTAATCGTGAATGAGATGATATAGACAGGTGAGATCTGATCCTAGAACACTACTCAGACTCTGAGATGATTTATGAAGATGGACCCTGCGCTCTGACTATTGACAGGAGATTAAACGGGATGATGTCTCTCGACCCTCTAGTGCTTTTGATGTATTATTAAACATCTCTGCAGCGTTCCCCTCCTGAGGAGGATGAGGATGTGTCAAGCCTTATCTGAGAGTAAATATAACAATGGAGAGAAATATCCACAATGAGGTACATCAACACGACCTGGAAAGGACCCTAGTCTTCCACAACAATGAAGTACATAAACACGACCTGGAAAGGACCCTAGTCTATCACAATGAGGTACATAAACACGACCTGGAAATGACCCTAGTCTATCACAATGAGGTACATAAACACGACCTGGAAATGACCCTAGTCTATCACAATGAGGTACATCAACACGCCCTGGAAATGACCCTAGTCTATCACAATGAGGTACATCAACACGCCCTGGAAATGACCCTAGTCTATCACAATGAGGTACATAAACACTACCTGGAAAGGACCCTAGTCTATCACAATGAGGTATATAAACACGACCTGGAAATGACCCTAGTCTATCACAATGAGGTACATAAACACTACCTGGAAAGGACCCTAGTCTATCACAATGAGGTACATAAACACTACCTGGAAAGGACCCTAGTCTATCACAATGAGGTATATAAACACGACCTGGAAATGACCCTAGTCTATCACAATGAGGTACATCAACACGCCCTGGAAATGACCCTAGTCTATCACAATGAGGTACATCAACACGCCCTGGAAATGACCCTAGTCTATCACAATGAGGTACATCAACACGCCCTGGAAATGACCCTAGTCTATCACAACAATGAAGAGAGAAGAAGAGAATGTCCAGCCACTCTTTAGCAAATATTTGTTTATTATATATAGATTTTTCAGAGGGTTTAATATCACATATAGATTGTAGCTTCCATCAATGTCTGTGTCTGCATCATTTCCAATGCCGATGTATTTTTTGGCATATATATGTCTTCACTTTTATTCAACAACGTAGAAAATAGAAAAAATAAGGAAAAACCCTGTGTGTCCAAACTTTTGACCTGTACTGTGTATATATATGTCTAATAATAATATGTATATGATTTCAATAGCTAACAGTATGTTTAATATGTTTAATAATAATATATATATATATATTTATTCAGTACCAGTACCACACAGTACCAGTCAAAAGTGTGTGGTACTGGCACTGTATAAATATACGTAAATATACAATATACATATATATATATATATTTATACAGTACAGGTACCACACAGCACCAGTCAAAGTTTGGACACACATAGTCATTCCAGGGTATTTATATATATATATATATATATATATACACACAGTACCAGTCATACATATACATATAAATAAATAAATAAAATACGTATCTTTAAAAATATATATATATTTACTTTATTACTCTCCAACCCTACCACCCCTCCCCCAAATGGAGCAAACTGGTGAACAACAAGGATTAGGCCTGTATTTCCAGCGTATACATACTACAGTAAATACATTTTTGAACAAAATCTATTTTACAATAGATCTATTTTGTTTATTTTTACTCACGTTCATCCTCTACCCTCAACCTCTCCGTTCTATTTCTGATGTCCATCCTCTACCCTCAACCTCTCCCATCTATAACTGATGTCCTTCCTCTACCCTCAACCTCTCCCATGTATTTCTGATGTCCTTCATCTACCCTCAACCTCTCCCTTCTATTACTGATGTCCTTCCTCTACCCTCAACCATCTATTACTGATGTTCTTCCTTTACCCTCAACCTCTCTCATCTATTACTGATGTCCATCCTCTACCCTCAACCTCTCCCTTCTATTTCTGATGTCCATCCTCTACCCTCAACCTCTCCCATCTATAACTGATGTCCTTCCTCTACCCTCAACCTCTCCCCTGTATTTCTGATGTCCTTCCTCTACCCTCAACCATCTATTACTGATGTCCTTCCTCTACCCTCAACCATCTATTACTGATGTCCTTCCTCTACCCTCAACCTCTCCCATCTATTACTGATGTCCTTCCTCTACCCTCAACCATCTATTACTGATGTTCTTCCTTTACCCTCAACCTCTCTCATCTATTTCTGATGTCCTTCCTCTAACCTCAACCTCTCCAATCTATTACTGATGTCCTTCCTCTACCCTCAACCTCAACCATATATTACTGATGTCCTTCCTCTACTCTCAACCATCTATTACTGATGTCCTTCCTCTACCCTCAACCATCTATTACTGATGTCCTTCCTCTACCCTCAACCTCAACCATCTATTACTGATGTCCTTCCTCTACCCTCAACCATCTATTACTGATGTCCTTCCTCTACCCTCAACCATCTATTACTGTTGTTCTTCCTCTACCCTCAACCATCTATTACTGATGTCCTTCCTCTACCCTCAAACATATATTACTGATGTCCTTCCTCGACCCTCAACCATCTATTACTGATGTCCTTCCTCTACCCTCAACCATCTTTTACTGATGTCCTTCCTCTACCCTCAACCATCTATTACTGATGTCCTTCCTCTACCCTCAACCTCTCTCATCTATTACTGATGTCCTTCCTCTACCCTCAACCATATATTACTGATGTCTTTCCTCTACCCTCAACCATCTATTACTGATGTCCTTCCTCTACCCTCAACCTCTCCCATCTATTACTGATGTCCTTCCTCTACCCTCAACCATCTATTACTGATGTCCTTCCTCTACCCTCAACCATCTATTACTGATGTCCTTCCTCTACCCTCAACCTCTCCCATTTATTACTGATGTCCTTCCTCTACCCTCAACCATCCATTACTGATGTCCTTCCTCTACCCTCAACCTCAACCATATATTACTGATGTCCTTCCTCTACCCTCAACCATCTATTACTGATGTCCTTCCTCTACCCTCGACCATCTATTACTGATGTCCTTCCTCTACCCTCAACCTCTCTCATCTATTACTGATGTCCTTCCTCTACCCTCAACCATCTATTACTGATGTCCTTCCTCTACCCTCAAACATCTATTACTGATGTCCTTCCTCTACCCTCAACCATCTATTACTGATGTCCTTCCTCTACCCTCAACCATCTATTACTGATATCCTTCCTCTACCCTCAACCTCTCCCATCTATTACTGATGTCCTTCCTCTACCCTCAACCATCTATTACTGATGTCCTTCCTCTACCCTCAACCATTTATTACTGATGTCCTTCCTCTACCCTCAACCATCTATTACTGATGTCCTTCCTCTACCCTCAACCTCTCCCATCTATTACTGATGTTCTTCCTCTACCCTCAACCTCTCTAATCTATTACTGATGTCCTTCCTCTACCCTCAACCATCTATTACTGATGTCCTTCCTCTACCCTCAACCATCTATTACTGATGTCCTTCCACTACCCTCAACCATCTATTACTGATGTCCTTCCTCTACCCTCAACCATCTATTACTGATGTCCTTCCTCTACCCTCAACCTCTCCCATCTATTACTGATGTCCTTCCTCTACCCTCAACCATCTATTTCTGATGTCCTTCCTCTACCCTCAACCTCTCCCATCTATTACTGATGTCCTTCCTCTACCCTCAACCATCTATTACTGATGTCCTTCCTCTACCCTCAACCATCTATTACTGATGTCCTTCCTCTACCCCCAACCATCTATTACTGATGTCCTTCCTCTACCCTCAACCATCTATTTCTGATGTCCTTCCTATACCCTCAACCTCTCCCATCTATTACTGATGTCCATCCTCTACCCTCAACCTCTGCCTTCTATTACTGATGTCCTTCCTCTACCCTCAGCCTCTCTCATCTATTACTGATGTCCTTCCTCTACCCTCAACCATCTAATTCTGATGTCCTTCCTCTACCCTCAACCATCTATTACTGATGTCCTTCCTCTACCCTCAACCATTTATTACTGATGTCCTTCCTCTACCCTCAACCATCTATTACTGATGTCCTTCCTCTACCCTCAACCATCTATTACTGATGTCCTTCCTCTACCCTCAACCTCAACCATCTATTACTGATGTTCTTCCTCTACCCTCAACCATCTATTACTTATGTCCTTCCTCTACCCTCAACCATCCATTACTGTTGTTCTTCCTCTGCCTCAACCATTTATTACTGATGTCCTTCCTCTACCCTCAAACATCTATTACTGATGTCCTTCCTCTACCCTCAACCATCTATTACTGATGTCCTTCCTCTACCCTCAACCATCTACTACTGATGTCCTTCCTCTACCCTCAACCATCTATTACTGATGTCCTTCCTCTACCCTCAACCATTTATTACTGATGTCCTTCCTCTACCCTCAACCATCTATCACAGATGTCCTTCCTCTATCCTCAACCTCTCCCATCTATTACTGATGTCCTTCCTCTACCCTCAACCTCTCTAATCTATTACTGATGTCCTTCCTCTACCCTCAACCATCTATAACTGATGTCCTTCCTCTACCCTCAACCATCTATTACTGATGTCCTTCCTCTACCCTCAACCATCTATTACTGATGTCCTTCCTCTACCCTCAACCATCTATTACTAATGTCCTTCCTCTACCCTCAACCTCTCCCATCTATTACTGATGTCCTTCCTCTACCCTCAACCATCTATTACTGATGTCCTTCCTCTACCCTCAACCTCTCCCATCTATTACTGATGTCCTTCCTCTACCCTCAACCATCTATTACTGATGCCCTTCCTCTACCCTCAACCTCTCCCATCTATTACTGATGTCCTTCCTCTACCCTCAACCATCTATTACTGATGTCCTTCCTCTACCTCAACCATCTATTACTGATGTCATTCCTCTACCCCCAACCATCTATTACTGATGTCCTTCCTCTACCCTCAACCATCTATTACTGATGTCCTTCCTCTACCCTCAACCTCAACCATCTATTACTGATGTCCTTCCTCTACCCTCAACCTCTCCCATCTATTTCTGATGTCCTTCCTCTACCCTCAGCCTCTCTCATCTATTACTGATGTCCTTCCTCTACCCTCAACCATCTAATTCTGATGTCCTTCCTCTACCCTCAACCATCTATTACTGATGTCCTTCCTCTACCCTCAACCATTTATTACTGATGTCCTTCCTCTACCCTCAACCATCTATTACTGATGTCATTCCTCTACCCCCAACCATCTATTACTGATGTCCTTCCTCTACCCTCAACCATCTATTACTGATGTCCTTCCTCTACCCTCAACCTCAACCATCTATTACTGATGTCCTTCCTCTACCCTCAACCTCTCCCATCTATTTCTGATGTCCTTCCTCTACCCTCAGCCTCTCTCATCTATTACTGATGTCCTTCCTCTACCCTCAACCATCTAATTCTGATGTCCTTCCTCTACCCTCAACCATCTATTACTGATGTCCTTCCTCTACCCTCAACCATTTATTACTGATGTCCTTCCTCTACCCTCAACCATCTATTACTGATGTCCTTCCTCTACCCTCAACCATCTATTACTGATGTCCTTCCTCTACCCTCAACCTCAACCATCTATTACTGATGTTCTTCCTCTACCCTCAACCATCTATTACTTATGTCCTTCCTCTACCCTCAACCATCCATTACTGTTGTTCTTCCTCTGCCTCAACCATTTATTACTGATGTCCTTCCTCTACCCTCAAACATCTATTACTGATGTCCTTCCTCTACCCTCAACCATCTATTACTGATGTCCTTCCTCTACCCTCAACCATCTACTACTGATGTCCTTCCTCTACCCTCAACCATCTATTACTGATGTCCTTCCTCTACCCTCAACCATTTATTACTGATGTCCTTCCTCTACCCTCAACCATCTATCACAGATGTCCTTCCTCTATCCTCAACCTCTCCCATCTATTACTGATGTCCTTCCTCTACCCTCAACCTCTCTAATCTATTACTGATGTCCTTCCTCTACCCTCAACCATCTATAACTGATGTCCTTCCTCTACCCTCAACCATCTATTACTGATGTCCTTCCTCTACCCTCAACCATCTATTACTGATGTCCTTCCTCTACCCTCAACCAACTATTACTAATGTCCTTCCTCTACCCTCAACCTCTCCCATCTATTACTGATGTCCTTCCTCTACCCTCAACCATCTATTACTGATGTCCTTCCTCTACCCTCAACCTCTCCCATCTATTACTGATGTCCTTCCTCTACCCTCAACCATCTATTACTGATGCCCTTCCTCTACCCTCAACCTCTCCCATCTATTACTGATGTCCTTCCTCTACCCTCAACCATCTATTACTGATGTCCTTCCTCTACCTCAACCATCTATTACTGATGTCATTCCTCTACCCCCAACCATCTATTACTGATGTCCTTCCTCTACCCTCAACCATCTATTACTGATGTCCTTCCTCTACCCTCAACCTCAACCATCTATTACTGATGTCCTTCCTCTACCCTCAACCTCTCCCATCTATTACTGATGTCCTTCCTCTACCCTCAACCATCTATTTCTGATGTCCTTCCTCTACCCTCAACCTCTCCCATCTATTACTGATGTCCATCCTCTACCCTCAACCTTTCCCTTCTATTACTGATGTCCTTCCTCTACCCTCAACCATCTATTTCTGATGTCCTTCCTCTACCCTCAACCATTTATTACTGATGTCCTTCCTCTACCCTCAACCATCTATTACTGATGTCCTTCCTCTACCCTCAACCATTTATTACTGATGTCCTTCCTCTACCATCAACCATCTATTTCTGATGTCCTTCCTCTACCCTCAACCATCTATTACTGATGTCCTTCCTCTACCCTCAACCATCTATTACTGATGTCCTTCCTCTACCCTCAACCATTTATTACTGATGTCCTTCCTCTACCCTCAACCATCTATCACAGATGTCCTTCCTCTATCCTCAACCTCTCCCATCTATTACTGATGTCCTTCCTCTACCCTCAACCTCTCTAATCTATTACTGATGTCCTTCCTCTACCCTCAACCATCTATAACTGATGTCCTTCCTCTACCCTCAACCATCTATTACTGATGTCCTTCCTCTACCCTCAACCATCTATTACTGATGTCCTTCCTCTACCCTCAACCATCTATTACTAATGTCCTTCCTCTACCCTCAACCTCTCCCATCTATTACTGATGTCCTTCCTCTACCCTCAACCATCTATTACTGATGTCCTTCCTCTACCCTCAACCTCTCCCATCTATTACTGATGTCCTTCCTCTACCCTCAACCATCTATTACTGATGCCCTTTCTCTACCCTCAACCTCTCCCATCTATTACTGATGTCCTTCCTCTACCCTCAACCATCTATTACTGATGTCCTTCCTCTACCTCAACCATCTATTACTGATGTCATTCCTCTACCCCCAACCATCTATTACTGATGTCCTTCCTCTACCCTCAACCATCTATTACTGATGTCCTTCCTCTACCCTCAACCTCAACCATCTATTACTGATGTCCTTCCTCTACCCTCAACCTCTCCCATCTATTACTGATGTCCTTCCTCTACCCTCAACCATCTATTTCTGATGTCCTTCCTCTACCCTCAACCTCTCCCATCTATTACTGATGTCCATCCTCTACCCTCAACCTTTCCCTTCTATTACTGATGTCCTTCCTCTACCCTCAACCATCTATTTCTGATGTCCTTCCTCTACCCTCAACCATTTATTACTGATGTCCTTCCTCTACCCTCAACCATCTATTACTGATGTCCTTCCTCTACCCTCAACCATTAATTACTGATGTCCTTCCTCTACCATCAACCATCTATTTCTGATGTCCTTCCTCTACCCTCAACCATCTATTACTGATGTCCTTCCTCTACCCTCAACCATCTATTACTGATGTCCTTCCTCTACCCTCAACCATCTATTACTGATGTCCTTCCTCTACCCTCAACCATCTATTACTGATGTCCTTCCTCTACCCTCAACCATCTATTTCTGATGTCCTTCCTCTACCCTCAACCATCTATTACTAATGTCCTTCCTCTACCCTCAACCTCTCCCATCTATTACTGATGTCCTTCCTCTACCCTCAACCATCTATTACTGATGTCCTTCCTCTACCCTCAACCTCTCCCATCTATTACTGATGTCCTTCCTCTACCCTCAACCATCTATTACTGATGTCCTTCCTCTACCCTCAACCTCTCCCATCTATTACTGATGTCCTTCCTCTACCCTCAACCATCTATTACTGATGTCCTTCCTCTACCTCAACCATCTATTACTGATGTCATTCCTCTACCCCCAACCATCTATTATTGATGTCCTTCCTCTACCCTCAACCATCTATTACTGATGTCCTTCCTCTACCCTCAACCTCAACCATCTATTACTGATGTCCTTCCTCTACCCTCAACCTCTCCCATCTATTACTGATGTCCTTCCTCTACCCTCAACCATCTATTTCTGATGTCCTTTCTCTACCCTCAACCTCTCCCATCTATTACTGATGTCCATCCTCTACCCTCAACCTTTCCCTTCTATTACTGATGTCCTTCCTCTACCCTCAGCCTCTCTCATCTATTACTGATGTCCTTCCTCTACCCTCAACCATCTATTTCTGATGTCCTTCCTCTACCCTCAACCATTCATTACTGATGTCCTTCCTCTACCCTCAACCATCTATTACTGATGTCCTTCCTCTACCCTCAACCATTTATTACTGATGTCCTTCCTCTACCATCAACCATCTATTTCTGATGTCCTTCCTCTACCCTCAACCATCTATTACTGATGTCCTTCCTCTACCCTCAACCATCTATTACTGATGTCCTTCCTCTACCCTCAACCATCTATTACTGATGTCCTTCCTCTACCCTCAACCATTTATTACCGATGTCCTTCCTCTACCCTCAACCATCTATTTCTGATGTCCTTCCTCTACCCTCAACCATCTATTACTGATGTCCTTCCTCTACCCTCAACCATTTATTACTGATGTCCTTCCTCTACCCTCAACCATCTATTACTGATGTCCTTCCTCTACCCTCAACCATCTATTACTGATGTCCTTCCTCTACCCTCAACCATCTATTACTGATGTCCTTCCTCTACCCTCAACCATCTATTACTGATGTCCTTCCTCTCCCCTCAACCATCTATTACTGATGTTCTTCCGGTTTGATTTCTATTTGCCGTATCTTTCAAACAGTGCTCTTTCAAAAAAGTTCTCAACCCAGATTTGTTTTACGGGCAGAGTATGTTTAGGTATCTTGTTATTAGTTGTTATTAGTACCAACCTTCAGCTCCATTTAACCCCGCCCATCTATCTCTTAACTCTTTAGTTATATCCCAATGTACCTATTTGCTTATGGTCTTGCCTACACCTAGCGAACAGTTTTCTTAAATCATGTGATAAATAAACATTACATTTTATTTGGAATGGCAAGCCAGACAAAATTAAACAGGCCTATTTATTTAAAATGTATTGTTGTGAGATGATTTATTTATTTCGGGATATGAATACCGAGAATGTCCACATTCTCTTCAGATCATTTTATTGGTTAACTACACGATAATGTAAAAGTCATATTTTTTAGTGATCCAATATGTAATATAGTACACTGATCATCATTTGGTTGTAATCCAGAGAGGTTAGAAAAAGTATCTAGATTCTCTATGAGGCCAAGTTGCGGTTTTAAAAGAAAACATGAATCGTCAGCGTACAACGAAACCTTTGTTTTAACCCCTGGATTTCTATTCCCTTGATATTATTGTTGGATCTGATTTTAACAGCTAACATTTCAATGGCCATAATAAATAGATATGCCGACAGTGGACAACCTTGTTTTACTCCTCTTGACAGTTTAAAACCTTCTGAGAAGTAGCCATTATTTACTCTTTTACACCTCGGGTTACTATGCACGATTTGAACCCATTTTATAAGAGATTCTCTTAAATTGAAATATTCCAGGCATTTATATATAAACTCCAGTTGTACTTCATCAAAAGCCTTTTCAAAGTCAGCTATGAATAGTAGGCCCGGTTTTCCAGATTTTCCATAGTGTTCTTTCGTCTTCCAGTACTTGTATATATATTTTATATTATCTCCAATGCAGCGTCCATGTAAAAAAAAAAACTGTCTGATTAGAATGAATATTGTCCGAAAATACCTTTTTTTCAATAAAAGTTAAATAAAAAATACGCATTCATCCCAAAGGTCAGTTTGACTGGGTTGAGGTCAGGGCTCTGTGCAGGCCAGTCAAGTTCTTCCACAACAATCTTGACAAGCCATTTCTGTATGAACCTTGCTTTTGCACGGGAGCATTGTCATGCTGAGGCAGGAATGGGCCTTCCCCAAACCGTTGCAACAAAGTTGGACGCACAGAATTGTCTAAAATGTCATTGCATGCCTTAACGTTAACCAGTTAGAGCTCTAGGGGCGCTATTTCATTTTTGGATAAAAAACGTTCCCGTTTTAAGCGCGATATTTTGTCACGAAAAGATGCTCGACTATGCATATTCTTGACAGTTTTGGAAAGAAAACACTCTGAAGTTTCAGAATCTGCAAAGATTTTGTCTGTAAGTGCCCCAGAACTCATTCTACAGGCGAAACCAAGATGATGCATCACCCAGGAATTAGCAGAATTTCTGAAGCTCTGTTTTCCATTCTCTCCTTATATGGCTGTGATTGCGCAACGAATGAGCCTACACTTTCTGTCGTTCGCCCAAGGTCTTAGCAGCATTGTGACGTATTTGTAGGCATATCATTGGAAGATTGACCATAAGAGACTACATTTCCCAAGTGTCCGCCTGGTGTCCTGCGTCGAATTCGGTGCGCAATTGCCAGCTGCTTCCACTTTACCATTTGATTCAGGGGAGAAAGCATGTGTCCAAGAACGATGTATCAATGAAGAGATATGTGAAAAACACCTTGATGATTGATTCTAAACAACGTTTGCCATGTTTTCAGTCGATATTATGGAGTTAATTTGGAAAAAAGTTTGCGTTTTGAGGACTGAATTTATGGATTTTTTTTGGTGGCCAAATGTGATGTATAAAACGGAGCTATTTCTAATACACAAGGAATCTTTTTGGAAAAACTGAGCATCTGCTATCTAACTGAGAGTATCCTCATTGAAAACATCAGAAGTTCTTCAAAGGTAAATGATTTTATTTGAAGGCTTTTATGTTTTTGTTAATGTTGCGTGCTGGATGCTAACGCTAATGCTAACGCTAAATGCTAACGCGAAATGCTAACTCTAGCTAGCTACTTTTACACAAATTATTGTTTTCCTATGGTTGAGAAGCATATTTTGAAAATCTGAGATGACAGTGTTGTTTACAAAAGGCTAAGCTTGAGAGATGGCATATTTATTTCATTTCATTTGCGATTTTCATAAATAGTTAACGTTGTGTTATGCTAATGAGCTTGCTGATAGATTTACACAATCCTGGATACAGGGTTTTTTTCATAGCTAAACGTGACGCAGAAAACGGAGCGATTTGTCCTAAACAAATAATCTTTCAGGAAAAACTGAACATTTGCTATCTGAGAGTCTCCTCATTGAAAACATCTGAAGTTCTTCAAAGGTAAATGATTTTTTTGAATGCTTTTCTGTTTTTTTGTGTAAATGTTGCCAGCTGAATGTTAATGCTAAATGCTACGTTAGCCATCAATACTGTTACACAAATGCTTGTTTTGCAATGGTTGAGAAGCATATTTTGAAAATCTGAGATGACAGTGTTGTTAACAAAAGGCTAAGCTTGAGAGCTAGCATATTTATTTCATTTCATTTGCGATTTTCATGAATAGTTAACGTTGCGTTATGGTAATGAGCTTGAGTCTGTATTCACGAACCCGGATCCGGGATGGGGAGATCAGAAAGGTTAAGATTTCCCTTCACTTGAACTAAGGGGACTAGCCGGATGGATCCACCAACCTTTACAGTTGACACTATGCGTTCGGGCAGGTAAGCGTTCTCCTGACATCCGCCAAACCCAGATTAATCACCGGACTGCGTGATGGTGACGCGCGATTCATCACTCCAGAGAACGCGTTTCCACTGCTCCAGAGTCCAATGGCGGTGAGCTTTACACCACTCCGGCTGATGCTTGGCATTGCTCATGGTGATCTCAGGCTTGTGTGTGGCTGCTCGGGCCATGGAAAACCTTTCATGAAGCCCCCTGACGAACAATTCTTGTGCTGACGTTGCTTCCAGAGGCAGTTTGGAACTCGGTAGTGAGTGTTACAACCGAGGACAGATGATTTTTACTCACTGCGCGCTTCAGCACTCGGCGGGTCCCGTTCTGTGATCTTACCTGGCCTACCACTTTGCGGCTGAGCCGTTGTTGCTCCTAGTTGTTTTCACTTCACAACAACAGCACTTACAGTTCTAGCAGGGCAGACGTTTGACTAACTTTATTTGTTGGAAAGGTGGCATCCTATGACGGTGCCACGTTGAAAGTCACTGAGCTCTTCAGTAAGGTCATTCTACTGACGATGTTTGTCTATGGAGATTGCATGGCTGTGTGCTTAATTGTATACACCTGTCAGCAACATGGCTGAAGTTGTCGAATCCACTCATCTGAAGGGGTGTCCACATACTTTTGTATAAATAGCATATACAGACCAATGTGTGATTAATTCAGGAGGCATCCCAAATGGTAACCTATTCCCTTTCTAGTGCATTTCTTCCCGAAACAGGGCCAATAGGGATGCACAATCTGTGTTCTCCACCAAGGTGTGTATCTCTTTGTGTTCGAGGAGAAGAACACGTTTGAGAATGTTTTATTTTTTATTGTCACATACCAGATAGGTTACAGTGAAATTAGATGTTTTAGAGGGTCAGCCATAGTAGGACGGCAGCCCTGGATCAAATTAGAGTGAAGTGCTTTGCTCAAGGTCACATCAACAGATGTTTTTCACCTTCTCCACTCGGGTATTCGAACCAGTGATTTTTTTTGCAGTTACTGGCCCAGTGCGCTAACCGCTAGGCTACCTGCAAAGAAGGAGGAGGATATAACCAGTGAGAGGAATGATGAGAGTCTGTCTCATTCTCTCTGAGCTCAGAGTGCTGTGGACAGGGACTGTATCCCAAATGGCACACTATTCCCTTTATGTGCACTACGTTTGACCAGGGCTCAAAGCATATTTGTCTAAGCCCCGTAAGTCTCTGGTCAACAGTAGTGCACTATAAAGGCAATAGGGTGCCGTTTGGGACTCAAGTCTGGTGATGATTGTGCCTTCAGCGTTGAGGTCCATTCACAGCTCCCATGTTGCTCTAACCTCTTTATTACAGGCAGGCAGCTGAGCTGACTCCCCGACCGGCCTGGGCCCTGTGATGATGAACATAGAATAACCACCGCGGCCGACCAACATTCTCCACAGACCTGAATTAATTGGCTTCTGTCTGTCTGTCTGTCTGTCTGTCTGTCTGTCTGTCTGTCTGTCTGTCTGTCTGTCTGTCTGTCTGTCTGTCTGTCTGTCCCTGTTTACTCAAAAATTTGCATTCATGGAAATTATAAATTATACATTATGCTATTTTGTGTGTGTGGGGGTGGGGTGGGGGGTAGTGCTGATCTCACATATTCTGGAATATGATGTTTCCACCATCGTTTCCTATGACCAAAAATAGCTTCTGGCCATCAAAACAGCCATCAGTAATCTCAATTTGGATGAATACTGCTCAACTCGGACCAGACGCCAATACTCGACACTCGGGAAGAGAAAGAGACAGTGATATAGAGGGGGGCAGGGCACCGTGCAACTTATTGGTGTTTCAGGGTGTCCTAGTGGGGTATGTTGGTGTTTCAGGGTGTCTCTGTGTGGCTTGTTGGTGTTTCAGGGTGTCTCAGTGTGGCTTGTTGGTGTTTCAGGGTGTCTCTGTGTGGCTTGTTGGTGTTTCAGGGTGTCTCAGTGTGGTATGTTGGTGTTTCAGGGTATCTCAGTGTGGTATGTTGGTGTTTCAGGGTGTCTCAGTGTGGCATGTTGGTGTTTCAGGGTGTCCTAGTGGGGCATGTTGGTGCTTCAGGGTGTCTCAGTGTGGCATGTTGGTGTTTCAGGGTGTCCTAGTGTGGCATGTTGGTGTTTCAGGGTGTCTCTGTGTAGCATGTTGGTGTTTCAGGGTGTCCTAGTGGGTCATGTTGGTGTTTCAGGGTGTCCTAGTGGGGCATGTTGGTGTTTCAGGGTGTCTTAGTGGGTCATGTTGTTGTTTCAGGGTGTCTTAGTGGGTCATGTTGGTGTTTCAGGGTGTCTCAGTGGGTCATGTTGGTGTTTCAGGGTGTCTCAGTGGGTCATGTTGGTGTTTCAGGGTGTCTTAGTGGGTCATGTTGGTGTTTCAGGGTGTCTCAGTGGGTCATGTTGGTGTTTCAGGGTGTCTCAGTGGGTCATGTTGGTGTTTCAGGGTGTCCTAGTGGGTCATGTTGGTGTTTCAGGGTGTCTTAGTGGGTCATGTTGGTGTTTCAGGGTGTCTTAGTGGGTCATGTTGGTGTTTCAGGGTGTCCTAGTGGGTCATGTTGGTGTTTCAGGGTGTCTTAGTGGGTCATGTTGGTGTTTCAGGGTGTCTTAGTGGGTCATGTTGGTGTTTCAGGGTGTCCTAGTGGGTCATGTTGGTGTTTCAGGGTGTCTTAGTGGGTCATGTTGGTGTTTCAGGGTGTCCTAGTGGGTCATGTTGGTGTTTCAGGGTGTCTTAGTGGGTCATGTTGGTGTTTCAGGGTGTCTCAGTGGGTCATGTTGGTGTTTCAGGGTGTCCTAGTGGGGCATGTTGGTGTTTCAGGGTGTCCTAGTGAGGCATGTTGGTGTTTCAGGGTGTCCTAGTGGGTCATGTTGGTGTTTCAG